>NW_020930484.1:1045-1529 GCF_003984885.1 Neopelma chrysocephalum | reverse complement strand
GGGGGGGGGGGGGGGGGGGGGGGGGGGGGGGGGGGCGGGGGCAGCGGCGGGCGGAAACAGCGCGGCTTCTGGCTAAGGCAGCTTGGGGCGAGCCCCGGGTCGGCAGCGCCGGCACAGGAGAGGTGGGGGGGCCGGCTCCATGCGGCAGTACAGCGGGACCGGGTGCGGCTCCAGGCGGCAACACGGCAGCAGCTTTAGAAGCGGCGGCGGGAAAAACGGCAGCGGGGGGGGTGGAGGGCTCGCCGCGGGGGGAGACACAGCTGGCAGTGGCTTCCCTGGCGTCCTGCATAGAGATAGAATTGCTGAAGGACGAACTGCTGCTGGGGCCGCTGGCTGACAATCGGGCAGAAGCTTGCTCTTTGAAATTCGTCGGTAGCACGATTGTTGAGATAATGAATAAAAGCTGAAAAACTGACTTGCTCTCTTTGCTTTCAGTTTCGCTGCTCGCTTATGCAGCATAGGCTAAAACTGTAACTTGACTCGC
>NW_020930484.1:0-945 GCF_003984885.1 Neopelma chrysocephalum | reverse complement strand
TTTTTTTTTTTTTTTTTCAGTCCTTATAAATTTCTCTGTTTCAATTAGCAGCCACAACGTAAGGTAGCTAGCTGATTCCTTGGATTCTTTTATCTCTTCCCTTAACTGTTCCTTTATAGCGTCCCGTATGGACACCTCAAAGGCGGCTTGAGAAGTAGGGACCAGCCTCTTCACTCTTGCCCATTCCAACAACCCTCTGAGGGCTTTTTCATCATAAATAGGCTCTCTTAGAGAGATCAAAAATTGGAGAAGCTTTTCCACCGCCCTATCCCCTGTGGGTAGCGTGGACCCCATGCTCTCTCCCACGGTCGACTCACCTAGCCAGGGTGAGGTTCCTCTGTACCATGCACATGGCTTTTTTCGTAGCGCCGGGGACAGCACCACCTCTAACGACCGCTTCCCTCGCCTCCTTCCGTTCGCCTTACGTCCCGTAGAACTCGACGAAGTAGGAGTCCCTGTTCCGTCGGGCACCAGGTATTGATGGAGGGGTATAAACATAAGGCATACAGGCCAATGTGGTCAGCCATATGTTCCATTTATTATTTAATTAAGTCAACTTTTATACAGTTTAGTTTGTTTGGGGCACATGCTTACAACAAGGTGATTGGATAGCTCAGTCTGTGCACGCGTCTCATGTCTCCAGTTCATTGGACCTGATGTTCTGTCCACGCGATCTGAAGTCATAGTTGGAATGTAGAGGCCTTCCTAATTAGGAACTTTCTGAAATCTGCAGGTGCACCCTTATCTATACTTTCTCAAGGCTTTCTTGCTCTAAACATACTATGTTCTCAAACCTTATAATTAGACACAAAGCTAGTAAGTATAAACATTGCATATTTTCACACAGTCTATAAGCATAAACATTACAGCTTACAGCTTCTAGTCATGTCAAGCAAGGCCTACAGAAATGCAATGGAAATTGTTCACAATTTGAACCCTGCAACA
>NW_020930483.1:3886-5399 GCF_003984885.1 Neopelma chrysocephalum | reverse complement strand
TGAATTGAGTTCATTTTGCCTTGCTGGTTAACTTTTAAACCAGCACATTTTTGGCGCCCAACGTGGGGCAGAGAGAGAGAAGTCAGAATCACAATTTCATTTTAAGCATCTGTGTGTTTGGATACAGAAACTCCCCGATCAACATGTTGTTTGGTGCATTCACGTGGGTGTTTTATCTGAGCATGTTCATATTTCCACAAATGGGGAACTATTTGCCTATTTTAATGCTCTCTTTAAGACCAGGGAGAGGGATCCAAATTGCTTTACTAGTATACTATGTTTATGTCATCATAACCTCAGAAGCAATGAGTTTCATTGTAAATGTGTATTCAGTCCTGTTTACCTGTCCTGGTTTAGGTTGCTACCTCTGGGGCCTCATTAAAAATTGCACCCAGCCCTTTGGGGGAACAGTGGGGAATGGTGGTTTCCAGCCTCTCACCTCCTTCTTTCCCTTCAGACCTGGTACAACAGTTTTTGAAAATATTGATTTTCCTTTTGATGCTAAGGACGGCATAATGTTATTGTTAGTGTTGCTCTGTCTGCTGCTCTGTCTGCTCTGTACTGTTTACACCATGCTTAGGGTCAGAACAGGGCCTTCTAGGGAGGCTGTTTGGACGCCTGTCCTGGGAATGGATAACGCTGAGTGGCACGGGAAGTGGGAGGACATCGGCCAGTATTTGGAGAAGTTTTCTCCTCCCATGATCTGGAAATTCACCCCTGAACAACTGCAGGATCCTGTCAGCATGATAAAACTGGTAAAGGAAAAATGCTCTGGCAGCTCCGGAGATGGTCAGCTCACAGCAACCTGCTGGGCCCTGGCCACTGCTTACCGGGCACTGCTTGACATGGTACAGCACTGCCAGGGGGAGGAGAGAAGGAGCAAATCAACTGGCACCACGTCCACACAAACTACAGCTGAGTCGGAGGGAGTAAGAAATAAATCAACTGGCACCATGCCCACACAAACCATCGAGGAGCCAGAAGGACAACAGAAACCAATAGCAGTCGCCCCTGTCCAGAAAAGGAAATCGAAGACCAAATCAGTTCGCATAGCAAACGATGACGAAGAGGCAGGACCTTCACATCCACCGGAGGAGACAGAGCCAGAAATAATCACTCGGTCCCTATCCCTGGGTGAGCTACGTGAGCTCCGGAGAGAGTTCACACGGCAGGCGAACGAGTCCATCCTGACCTGGCTGCTCCGAATCTGGGATGCCGCCGCTAACGACACAATTCTAGATGGAAGTGAAGCAAGACAACTGGGATCCCTGTCTCGAGATGTCGTCATTGATCAGGGGATTGGAAGGAGGCAGGAAACTCTCAGCCTCTGGCGGCGACTGTTGTCCAGTGTAAGGGAGAGATACCTTTGCAAGGAGGACCTCCACGTACAGCAAGGACAGTGGAACACGATGGAACAAGGTATCCGGTGCTTGAGAGAATTGGCTGTACTGGAGATAATCTTCTCAGAGGACGAAAGATTTCCTAAAAGTCCAGATGGTGTACAGTGCACATC
>NW_020930483.1:0-3786 GCF_003984885.1 Neopelma chrysocephalum | reverse complement strand
TCGGTGGAAACCAAACTGGCTGAACATGTCCGAAGCCTGGAAGAGAAGATTGAAGAAGGACACCAGAGGCTAAGAGAAGAAATTAAGGAAGGGATCTTCCATACCTCGCCAGGACAAACAAGGGTCTCTGCTATCAGGAGCCAGCGTCCCCCAGCTAAGGAGAGAGGGTACACTCCACGTGGCAATCTATGGTTTTACCTCCAAGAGCACGGAGAAGATATGAGGAAGTGGGATGGGAAACCCACCTCTTCCTTAGCAGCCCGGGTACGTGAATTGAAAAGAGGGACAAGTACCACAAGGAACTCTTCGAGGATGAATGCTGCTCCAGTCTCTCGTAGGCAAGACTCCAGACGGCCCAGGAATGATGATATGTCTGATCCTCTTGAAGGGACTTCCAGGTCATACTTACAAGAAGAGCGCAACGAGTACCATGACCAGGACTAGGGGTGCCCTGCCTCTAGCCAGGTAGAGGAGAGGGACAATCGAGTCTATTGGACAGTGTGGATTCGGTGGCCTGGCATATCAGAGCCACAAAGATATAAGGCTTTAGTTGACACCGGCGCACAATGTACTTTGATGCCATCAAGATACATAGGGGCAGAATCCATCTCTATTTCTGGGGTGACAGGGGGATCCCAACAGCTGACTGTACTGGAAGCTGAAGTGAGCCTGACTGGGAAGGAATGGCACAGACACCCCATCGTGACTGGTCCAGAGGCCCCGTGTATCCTTGGCATAGATTACCTGAGGAGTGGGTATTTCAAAGACCCAAAAGGACTTCGTTGGGCGTTTGGCATAGCTACTGTGGAGGCAGAGGAAATTAGACAGTTGAACACCTTGCCTGGCCTCTCAGAGGACCCCTCTGCTGTGGGACTGCTGAAGGTTGAAGAACAGTTGGTACCGATAGCCACAGCAACCGTGCACCGTCGGCAATACCGCACCGACCGAGACTCTGTGACTCCCATACATAAGATGATCCGTGAACTGGAGACCCAGGGGGTGGTCAGCAAGACTCGCTCACCCTTTAATAGCCCTATATGGCCAGTGCGTAAGTCCAGCGGAGAGTGGAGGCTGACGGTGGATTACCGTGGACTCAATGAAGTCACACCACCCCTGAGTGCTGCTGTGCCGGACATGCTGGAGCTCCAGTACGAGCTGGAGTCCAAGGCAGCCAAGTGGTATGCCACCATTGACATTGCCAACGCCTTCTTCTCCATTCCTTTGGCAGCGGAGTGCAGGCCACAATTTGCTTTCACTTGGAGAGGTGTGCAGTACACCTGGAATCGACTGCCTCAGGGGTGGAAACACAGTCCCAGCATTTGCCATGGACTGATCCAGACTGCACTGGAAAAGGGCGAGGCTCCAGAACATCTACAGTACATTGATGACATCATTGTATGGGGGAACACAGCGGGGGAAGTCTTCGAGAAAGGAGAGAAGATAATCCAGATCCTCCTAAGAGCTGGTTTTGCCATTAAACGAAGTAAGGTCAAGGGACCTGCTCAGGAAATTCAGTTCTTAGGAGTGAAGTGGCAAGATGGACGTCGCCTAATTCCAACGGAGGCAATTAACAAAATAGCAGCCATGTCCCCACCAACCAGCAAGAAGGAAACACAGGCTTTCCTAGGCGCTGTGGGCTTTTGGAGGATGCATATCCCCGAGTACAGTCAAATTGTAAGCCCTCTCTATCTTGTGACACGGAAGAAAAATGATTTCCAGTGGGGCCCTGAACAACAACAGGCCTTTGAACAAATCAAACAGGAGATTGCCCATGCGGTAGCCCTTGGGCCAGTAAGGACAGGACAGGACGTGAAGAACGTGCTCTACACTGCAGCCGGGAAGAATGGCCCTTCTTGGAGCCTCTGGCAGAAAGTGCCTGGGGAGACCCGAGGACGACCACTGGGATTCTGGAGTCGGGGATACAAAGGATCTGAAGCCAGCTATACACCAACTGAGAAGGAAATCCTGGCTGCTTATGAAGGACTTCGAGCTGCCTCAGAAGTGATCGGCACCGAAGCGCAGCTCCTCCTGGCACCCCGACTACCAGTGCTGGGCTGGATGTTCAAGGGGAGAGTTCCTGCTACACATCACGCCACCGATGCCACATGGAGTAAGTGGATCGCTCTGATCACACAACGAACCCGGATAGGGAATCCTAATCGCCCTGGGATTCTGGAAATTATCACCAATTGGCCCGAAGGTGAGAGTTTTGGACTATCCTCTGAAGAAGAAGAGGAGCAGGTGACACGGGCTGAGGAGGCCCCACCATATGACAAGCTACCAGCAGATGAAAGGCGATATGCGCTCTTCACGGATGGCTCCTGCCGCATTGTAGGGACAAACCGAAAATGGAAGGCAGCCGTGTGGAGTCCCACACGGCGAGTTGCAGAAGCAACCGAAGGACAAGGTGGGTCAAGTCAGTTCGCAGAGCTTAAAGCCGTTCAGTTGGCTTTGGATATAGCTGAACGAGAGAAGTGGCCAAGACTCTATATCTACACTGACTCATGGATGGTGGCCAATGCTCTGTGGGGATGGCTAGAGCGATGGAAAAAGGCCAACTGGCAGCGCCAAGGGAAACCCATCTGGGCGGCGGAGATGTGGCAGGACATCGCTGGCCGGGTAGAGAAGCTGAGTGTGAAGGTTGGTCACGTAGACGCTCACGTACGCAAGAAACGGGCTAATGAGGAGCATCGCAACAACGAGCAGGCGGACCGAGCTGCCAGGATTAAAGTCTCTCAGGTGGATCTGGATTGGCAACACAAAGGAGAATTATTTCTGGCTCGATGGGCCCATGACGCCTCCGGTCACCAGGGGAGAGATGCAACATACAGATGGGCTCAGGACCGAGGGGTGGACTTAACCAAGGACATTGTCTCACAGGTCATCCATGACTGTGAGACATGTGCTGCCATCAAGCAGGCCAAGCGGGTGAAGCCTCTATGGTATGGTGGACGGTGGTCAAAGTACAGGTATGGGGAAGCCTGGCAAGTTGACTACATCACGCTCCCCAAAACCCACCAGGGCAAGCGCTACGTACTTACCATGGTAGAAGGAAGTACTGGATGGCTGGAGACATACCCCGTACCTCATGCCACTGCCCGGAATACCATCCTGGGCCTTGAAAAACAAGTCCTGTGGCGACACGGCACCCCGGAGAGAATTGAGTCTGATAATGGGACCCATTTCAAGAATGGCCTCGTAGACACCTGGGCCAGAGAGCACGGCATTGAGTGGGTGTATCATATCCCCTACCATGCACCAGCTGCTGGAAAAGTTGAACGGTGCAACGGACTGCTGAAAACCACCCTGAAGGCACTGTGTGGGGAGACTCTCAAACACTGGGAGCTGCATTTAGCAAAGGCCACCTGGTTGGTCAACACGCGAGGCTCCATTAATCGAGCTGGCCCTGCCCAATCAGAACCTTTGCATACTGTAGATGGAGATAAAGTCCCCGTGGTGCATATGAGAGGTATGTTAGGGAAGACTGTTTGGATTAGTCCCACCTCAAGCAAAGGCAAACCCATCCGAGGGATTGTTTTTGCTCAAGGACCTGGTTTCACCTGGTGGGTAATGCAAAAAGATGGGGAGACACGTTGTGTACCACAAGGGGACCTAATTTTGAGTGAGAATGGTCCGTAATGTTTCATTGTACATATGTGTATATAGTTTTAAAGAGACATAGTTTTTAAGGGGGTTAATTTGGGCATGACATGGATGGCATAGAATAAGGGGTGGATAATGTCCTGGTTAGAACGGCTGGGACCAATTCATCCCTGGATGGGTGTA
>NW_020930482.1:0-670 GCF_003984885.1 Neopelma chrysocephalum | reverse complement strand
TGTCCTGGTTAGAACGGCTGGGACCAATTCATCCCTGGATGGGTGTAACCCAAAACTGTGTATTCTATAGCCTCCATGCCATTTCCCAAAAACTGCTGTCAGTAGAGGCCTGCAAGGTGGGAAGATGTTCCTGTACCCTTTTATGGAATTCCCCGCTCTGATATCCTTATATGGAATTCCCCGCTCTGATAAGAGGGACTGAGCATCCACATGCCCTTTTATGGAATTCCCTACTCTGAGGGAGGGACTGAGCACTCCCGCCTGAACTGGAGAGTATATAACTGGGAGTTTCAGAGCCTTGGCTCTCTCTCTCTCTCGTGGGACCCAGAGGAAGACAGCAGACCACCGCTGCTCCCAACCAGGCTGAGACCACCACCCTCAACTGGACTGCAATCACCACTTCTGACCAGACTGCAGCAGCTCTCCCACCAGCAGGTTTTATCCCCTCTCCCTTTGCTTTGGACTCGGGGGGGGTGGGCCAAGGTACACCACTTTTGTTCATACCCCAGGGTGCTGGGTTTGTACATTTGGGTTTTGTGGGTTAAAACCAATTGTCTGTCTGTATACTTGTACTTATTGCATTATTTTAATAAATTGTTATTCTGACTTATAAATCTCTCTTTTGAATTGAGTTCATTTTGCCTTGCTGGTTAACTTTTAAACCAGCACA
>NW_020930481.1:0-2988 GCF_003984885.1 Neopelma chrysocephalum | reverse complement strand
TACACCCATCCAGGGATGAATTGGTCCCAGCCATTCTAACCAGGACATTATCCACCCCTTATTCTATGCCATCCATGTCATGCCCAAATTAACCCCCTTAAAAACTATGTCTCTTTAAAACTATATACACATATGTACAATGAAACATTACGGGCCGTTCTCACTCAAAATTAGATCCCCTTGTGGTACACAACGTGTCTCCCCATCTTTTTGCATTACCCACCAGGTGAAACCAGGTCCTTGAGCAAAAACAATCCCTCGGATGGGTTTGCCTTTGCTTGAGGTGGGACTAATCCAAACAGTCTTCCCTAACATACCTCTCATATGCACCACGGGGACTTTATCTCCATCTACAGTATGCAAAGGTTCTGATTGGGCAGGGCCAGCTCGATTGATGGAGCCTCGCGTGTTGACCAACCAGGTGGCCTTTGCTAAATGCAGCTCCCAGTGTTTGAGAGTCTCTCCACACAGTGCCTTCAGGGTGGTTTTCAGCAGTCCGTTGCACCGTTCAACTTTTCCAGCAGCTGGTGCATGGTAGGGGATATGATACACCCACTCAATGCCGTGCTCTCTGGCCCAGGTGTCTACGAGGCCATTCTTGAAATGGGTCCCATTATCAGACTCAATTCTCTCCGGGGTGCCGTGTCGCCACAGGACTTGTTTTTCAAGGCCCAGGATGGTATTCCGGGCAGTGGCATGAGGTACGGGGTATGTCTCCAGCCATCCAGTACTTCCTTCTACCATGGTCAGTACGTAGCACTTGCCCTGGCGGGTTTTGGGGAGCGTGATGTAGTCAACTTGCCAGGCTTCCCCATACCTGTACTTTGACCACCGTCCACCATACCATAGAGGCTTCACCCGCTTGGCCTGCTTGATGGCAGCACATGTCTCACAGTCATGGATGACCTGTGAGACAATGTCCTTGGTTAAGTCCACCCCTCGGTCCTGAGCCCATCTGTATGTTGCATCTCTCCCCTGGTGACCGGAGGCGTCATGGGCCCATCGAGCCAGAAATAATTCTCCTTTGTGTTGCCAATCCAGATCCACCTGAGAGACTTTAATCCTGGCAGCTCGGTCCGCCTGCTCATTGTTGCGATGCTCCTCATTAGCCCGTTTCTTGCGTACGTGAGCGTCTACATGACCGACCTTCACGCTCAGCTTCTCTACCCGGCCAGCGATGTCCTGCCACATCTCCGCTGCCCAGATGGGTTTCCCTTGCCGCTGCCAGTTGGCCTTTCTTCACTTCCATCTAGAATTGTGTCGTTAGCGGCGGCATCCCAGATTCGGAGCAGCCAGGTCAGGATGGACTCGTTCGCCTGTCGTGTGAACTCTCTCCGAAGCTCACGTAGCTCACCCAGGGATAGGGACCGAGTGATTATTTCTGGTTCTGTCTCCTCCGGTGGATGTGAAGGTCCTGCCTCTTCGTCATCATTTGCTATGCGGACTGATTTGGTCTTCGATTTCCTTTTCTGGACAGGGGCGACTGCTATTGGTTTCTGTTGTCCTTCTGGCTCCTCGTTGGTTTGTGTGGGCATGGTGCCAGTTGATTTATTTCTTACTCCCTCCGACTCAGCTGTAGTTTGTGTGGACGTGGTGCCAGTTGATTTGCTCCTTCTCTCCTCCCCCTGGCAGTGCTGTACCATGTCAAGCAGTGCCCGGTAAGCAGTGGCCAGGGCCCAGCAGGTTGCTGTGAGCTGACCATCTCTGGAGCTGCCAGAGCATTTTTCCTTTACCAGTTTTATCATGCTGACAGGATCCTGCAGTTGTTCAGGGGTGAATTTCCAGATCATGGGAGGAGAAAACTTCTCCAAATACTGGCCGATGTCCTCCCACTTCCCGTGCCACTCAGCGTTATCCATTCCCAGGACAGGCGTCCAAACAGCCTCCCTAGAAGGCCCTGTTCTGACCCTAAGCATGGTGTAAACAGTACAGAGCAGACAGAGCAGCAGACAGAGCAACACTAACAATAACATTATGCCATCCTTAGCATCAAAAGGAAAATCAATATTTTCAAAAACTGTTGTACCAGGTCTGAAGGGAAAGAAGGAGGTGAGAGGCTGGAAACCACCATTCCCCACTGTTCCCCCAAAGGGCTGGGTGCAATTTTTAATGAGGCCCCAGAGGTAGCAACCTAAACCAGGACAGGTAAACAGGACTGAATACACATTTACAATGAAACTCATTGCTTCTGAGGTTACGATGACATAAACATAGTATACTAGTAAAGCAATTTGGATCCCTCTCCCTGGTCTTAAAGAGAGCATTAAAAACGGCAAATAGTACCCCATTTGTGGAAATATGAACATGCTCAGATAAAACACCCACGTGAATGCACCAAACAACATGTTGATCGGGGAGTTTCTGTATCCAAATACACAGATGCTTAAAATGAAATTGTGATTCTGACTTCTCTCTCTCTGCCCCAACGTTTGGGCGCCAAAAATGTGCTGGTTTAAAAGTTAACCAGCAAGGCAAAATGAACTCAATTCAAAAGAGAGATTTATAAGTCAGAATAACAATTTATTAAAATAATGCAATAAGTACAATTATACAGACAGACAATTGGTTTTAATCCACAAAACCCAAATGTACAAACCCAGCACCCTGGGGTATGAACAAAAGTGGTGTACCTTGGCCCACCCCCCGAGTCCAAAGCAAAGGGAGAGGGAATAAACCTGCTGGTGGGAGAGCTGCTGCAGTCTGGTCAGAAGTGGTGATTGCAGTCCAGTCGAGGGTGGTGGTCTCAGCCTGGTTGGGAGCAGCGGTGGTCTGCTGTCTTCTTCTGGGTCCCACGAGAGAGAGAGAGCCCCAAGGCTCTGAAACTCCCAGTTATATACTCTCCAGTTCAGGCGGGAGTGCTCAGTCCCTCCCTCAGAGTAGGGAATTCCATAAAAGGGCATGCGGATGCTCAGTCCCTCTTCCATAAAAGGGTATTAGAGCAGGGAATTCCATATAAGGATATCAGAGCGGGGAATTCCATAAAAGGGT
>NW_020930480.1:0-663 GCF_003984885.1 Neopelma chrysocephalum | reverse complement strand
TGTGCTGGTTTAAAAGTTAACCAGCAAGGCAAAATGAACTCAATTCAAAAGAGAGATTTATAAGTCAGAATAACAATTTATTAAAATAATGCAATAAGTACAATTATACAGACAGACAATTGGTTTTAATCCACAAAACCCAAATGTACAAACCCAGCACCCTGGGGTATGAACAAAAGTGGTGTACCTTGGCCCACCCCCCGAGTCCAAAGCAAAGGGAGAGGGAATAAACCTGCTGGTGGGAGAGCTGCTGCAGTCTGGTCAGAAGTGGTGATTGCAGTCCAGTCGAGGGTGGTGGTCTCAGCCTGGTTGGGAGCAGCGGTGGTCTGCTGTCTTCCTCTGGGTCCCACGAGAGAGAGCCCCAAGGCTCTGAAACTCCCAGTTATATACTCTCCAGTTCAGGCAGGAGTGCTCAGTCCCTCCCTCAGAGTAGGGAATTCCATAAAAGGGCATGTGGATGCTCAGTCCCTCTTATCAGAGCGGGGAATTCCATATAAGGATATCAGAGCAGGGAATTCCATAAAAGGATACAGGAACATCTTCCCACCTTGCAGGCCTCTACTGACAGCAGTTTTTGGGAAATGGCATGGAGGCTATAGAATACACAGTTTTGGGTTACACCCATCCAGGGATGAATTGGTCCCAGCCGTTCTAACCAGGACA
>NW_020930479.1:0-5459 GCF_003984885.1 Neopelma chrysocephalum | reverse complement strand
TACACCCATCCAGGGATGAATTGGTCCCAGCCGTTCTAACCAGGACATTATCCACCCCTTATTCTATGCCATCCATGTCATGCCCAAATTAACCCCCTTAAAAACTATGTCTCTTTAAAACTATATACACATATGTACAATGAAACATTACGGACCATTCTCACTCAAAATTAGGTCCCCTTGTGGTACACAACGTGTCTCCCCATCTTTTTGCATTACCCACCAGGTGAAACCAGGTCCTTGAGCAAAAACAATCCCTCGGATGGGTTTGCCTTTGCTTGAGGTGGGACTAATCCAAACAGTCTTCCCTAACATACCTCTCATATGCACCACGGGGACTTTATCTCCATCTACAGTATGCAAAGGTTCTGATTGGGCAGGGCCAGCTCGATTAATGGAGCCTCGCGTGTTGACCAGCCAGGTGGCCTTTGCTAAATGCAGCTCCCAGTGTTTGAGAGTCTCCCCACACAGTGCCTTCAGGGTGGTTTTCAGCAGTCCGTTGCACCGTTCAACTTTTCCAGCAGCTGGTGCATGGTAGGGGATATGATACACCCACTCAATGCCGTGCTCTCTGGCCCAGGTGTCTACGAGGCCATTCTTGAAATGGGTCCCATTATCAGACTCAATTCTCTCCGGGGTGCCGTGTCGCCACAGGACTTGTTTTTCAAGGCCCAGGATGGTATTCCGGGCAGTGGCATGAGGTACGGGGTATGTCTCCAGCCATCCAGTACTTCCTTCTACCATGGTCAGTACGTAGCGCTTGCCCTGGCGGGTTTTGGGGAGCGTGATGTAGTCAACTTGCCAGGCTTCCCCATACCTGTACTTTGACCACCGTCCACCATACCATAGAGGCTTCACCCGCTTGGCCTGCTTGATGGCAGCACATGTCTCACAGTCATGGATGACCTGTGAGACAATGTCCTTGGTTAAGTCCACCCCTCGGTCCTGAGCCCATCTGTATGTTGCATCTCTCCCCTGGTGACCGGAGGCGTCATGGGCCCATCGAGCCAGAAATAATTCTCCTTTATGTTGCCAATCCAGATCCACCTGAGAGACTTTAATCCTGGCAGCTCGGTCCGCCTGCTCGTTGTTGCGATGCTCCTCATTAGCCCGTTTCTTGCGTACGTGAGCGTCTACGTGACCGACCTTCACACTCAGCTTCTCTACCCGGCCAGCGATGTCCTGCCACATCTCCGCCGCCCAGATGGGTTTCCCTTGGCGCTGCCAGTTGGCCTTTCTCCATCGCTCTAGCCATCCCCACAGAGCATTGGCCACCATCCATGAGTCAGTGTAGATATAGAGTCTTGGCCACTTCTCTCGTTCAGCTATATCCAAAGCCAACTGAACGGCTTTAAGCTCTGCGAACTGACTTGACCCACCTTGTCCTTCGGTTGCTTCTGCAACTCGCCGTGTGGGACTCCACACGGCTGCCTTCCATTTTCGGTTTGTCCCTACAATGCGGCAGGAGCCATCCGTGAAGAGCACATATCGTCTTTCATCTGCTGGTAGCTTGTCATATGGTGGGGCCTCCTCAGCCCGTGTCACCTGCTCCTCTTCTTCTTCAGAGGATAGTCCGAAACTCTCACCTTCGGGCCAATTGGTGATAATTTCCAGAATCCCAGGGCGATTAGGATTCCCTATCCGGGTTCGTTGTGTGATCAGAGCGATCCACTTACTCCATGTGGCATCGGTGGCGTGATGTGTAGCAGGAACTCTCCCCTTGAACATCCAGCCCAGCACTGGTAGTCGGGGTGCCAGGAGGAGCTGCGCTTCGGTGCCGATCACTTCTGAGGCAGCTCGAAGTCCTTCATAAGCAGCCAGGATCTCTTTCTCAGTTGGTGTATAGCTGGCTTCAGATCCTTTGTATCCCCGACTCCAGAATCCCAGCGGTCGTCCTCGGGTTTCCCCAGGCACTTTCTGCCAGAGGCTCCAAGAAGGGCCATTCTTCCCGGCTGCAGTGTAGAGCACGTTCTTCACGTCCTGTCCTGTCCTTACTGGCCCAAGGGCTACCGCATGGGCAATCTCCTGTTTGATTTGTTCAAAGGCCTGTTGTTGTTCAGGGCCCCACTGGAAATCATTTTTCTTCCGTGTCACAAGGTAGAGAGGGCTTACAATTTGACTGTACTCGGGGATATGCATCCTCCAAAAGCCCACAGCGCCTAGGAAAGCCTGTGTTTCCTTCTTGCTGGTTGGTGGGGACATGGCTGCTATTTTGTTAATTACCTCCGTTGGAATTAGGCGACGTCCATCTTGCCACTTCACTCCTAAGAACTGAATTTCCTGAGCAGGTCCCTTGACCTTACTTCGTTTAATGGCAAAACCAGCTCTTAGGAGGATCTGGATTATCTTCTCTCCTTTCTCGAAGACTTCCCCCGCTGTGTTCCCCCATACAATGATGTCATCAATGTACTGTAGATGTTCTGGAGCCTCGCCCTTTTCCAGTGCAGTCTGGATCAGTCCATGGCAAATGCTGGGACTGTGTTTCCACCCCTGAGGCCGTCGATTCCAGGTGTACTGCACACCTCTCCAAGTGAAAGCAAATTGTGGCCTGCACTCCGCTGCCAAAGGAATGGAGAAGAAGGCGTTGGCAATGTCAATGGTGGCATACCACTGGGCTGCCTTGGACTCCAGCTCGTACTGGAGCTCCAGCATGTCCGGCACAGCAGCACTCAGGGGTGGTGTGACTTCATTGAGTCCACGGTAATCCACCGTCAGCCTCCACTCTCCGCTGGACTTACGCACTGGCCATATAGGGCTATTAAAGGGTGAGCGAGTCTTGCTGACCACCCCCTGGGTCTCCAGTTCACGGATCATCTTATGTATGGGAGTCACAGAGTCTCGGTCGGTGCGGTATTGCCGACGGTGCACTGTTGCTGTGGCTATCGGTACCAATTGTTCTTCAACCTTCAGCAGTCCCACAGCAGAGGGGTCCTCTGAGAGGCCAGGCAAGGTGTTCAACTGTCTAATTTCCTCTGCCTCCACAGTAGCTATGCCAAACGCCCAACGAAGTCCTTTTGGGTCTTTGAAATACCCACTCCTCAGGTAATCTATGCCAAGGATACACGGGGCCTCTGGACCAGTCACGATGGGGTGTCTGTGCCATTCCTTCCCAGTCAGGCTCACTTCAGCTTCCAGTACAGTCAGCTGTTGGGATCCCCCTGTCACCCCAGAAATAGAGATGGATTCTGCCCCTATGTATCTTGATGGCATCAAAGTACATTGTGCGCCGGTGTCAACTAAAGCCTTATATCTTTGTGGCTCTGATGTGCCAGGCCACCGAATCCACACTGTCCAATAGACTCGATTGTCCCTCTCCTCTACCTGGCTAGAGGCAGGGCACCCCTAGTCCTGGTCATGGTACTCGTTGCGGTCTTCTTGTAAGTATGACCTGGAGGTCCCTTCAAGAGGATCAGACATATCATCATTCCTGGGCTGTCTGGAGTCTTGCCTACGAGAGACTGGAGCAGCATTCATCCTCAAAGAGTTCCTTGTGGTACTTGTCCCTCTTTTCAATTCACGTACCCGGGCTGCTAAGGAAGAGGTGGGTTTCCCATCCCACTTCCTCATATCTTCTCCATGCTCTTGGAGGTAAAACCATAGATTGCCACGTGGAGTGTACCCTCTCTCCTTAGCTGGGGGACGCTGGCTCCTGATAGCAGAGACCCTTGTTTGTCCTGGCGAGGTATGGAAGATCCCTTCCTTAATTTCTTCTCTTAGCCTCTGGTGTCCTTCTTCAATCTTCTCTTCCAGGCTTCGGACATGTTCAGCCAGTTTGGTTTCCACCGATGAGACGTGGGCTCGTAATGGGGCGGTGACAGTGTCTTCATAAATCCTGAGTTTGCTGACCAATGCACCAACCTTGTCCTCTCCCTCCCTCCATTGCAGCGTTGCTAGGTAGCGGGAATACATTTCTGGCCCGAGTCGTGCAAACTTCAACCACATCTGGAATGTGCACTGTACACCATCTGGACTTTTAGGAAATCTTTCGTCCTCTGAAAAGATTATCTCCAGTACAGCCAATTCTCTCAAGCACCGGATACCTTGTTCCATCGTGTTCCACTGTCCTTGCTGAACGTGGAGGTCCTCCTTGCAAAGGTATCTCTCCCTTACACTGGACAACAGTCGCCGCCAGAGGCTGAGAGTTTCCTGCCTTCTTCCAATCCCCTGATCAATGACGACATCTTGAGACAGGGATCCCAGTTGCCTTGCTTCACTTCCATCTAGAATTGTGTCGTTAGCGGCGGCATCCCAGATTCGGAGCAGCCAGGTCAGGATGGACTCGTTCGCCTGTCGTGTGAACTCTCTCCGAAGCTCACGTAGCTCACCCAGGGATAGGGACTGAGTGATTATTTCTGGCTCTGTCTCCTCCGGTGGATGTGAAGGTCCTGCCTCTTCGTCATCATTTGCTATGCGAACTGATTTGGTCTTCGATTTCCTTTTCTGGACAGGGGCGACTGCTATTGGTTTCTGTTGTCCTTCTGGCTCCTCGATGGTTTGTGTGGGCATGGTGCCAGTTGATTTATTTCTTACTCCCTCCGACTCAGCTGTAGTTTGTGTGGACGTGGTGCCAGTTGATTTGCTCCTTCTCTCCTCCCCCTGGCAGTGCTGTACCATGTCAAGCAGTGCCCGGTAAGCAGTGGCCAGGGCCCAGCAGGTTGCTGTGAGCTGACCATCTCTGGAGCTGCCAGAGCATTTTTCCTTTACCAGTTTTATCATGCTGACAGGATCCTGCAGTTGTTCAGGGGTGAATTTCCAGATCATGGGAGGAGAAAACTTCTCCAAATACTGGCCGATGTCCTCCCACTTCCCGTGCCACTCAGCGTTATCCATTCCCAGGACAGGCGTCCAAACAGCCTCCCTAGAAGGCCCTGTTCTGACCCTAAGCATGGTGTAAACAGTACAGAGCAGACAGAGCAGCAGACAGAGCAACACTAACAATAACATTATGCCGTCCTTAGCATCAAAAGGAAAATCAATATTTTCAAAAACTGTTGTACCAGGTCTGAAGGGAAAGAAGGAGGTGAAAGGCTGGAAACCACCATTCCCCACTGTTCCCCCAAAGGGCTGGGTGCAATTTTTAATGAGGCCCCAGAGATAGCAACCTAAACCAGGACAGGTAAACAGGACTGAATACACATTTACAATGAAACTCATTGCTTCTGAGGTTATGATGACATAAACATAGTATACTAGTAAAGCAATTTGGATCCCTCTCCCTGGTCTTAAAGAGAGCATTAAAAACGGCAAATAGTACCCCATTTGTGGAAATATGAACATGCTCAGATAAAACACCCACGTGAATGCACCAAACAACATGTTGATCGGGGAGTTTCTGTATCCAAATACACAGATGCTTAAAATGAAATTGTGATTCTGACTTCTCTCTCTCCGCCCCACGTTGGGCGCCAAAAATGTGCTGGTTTAAAAGTTAACCAGCAAGGCAAAATGAACTCAATTCA
>NW_020930478.1:0-9777 GCF_003984885.1 Neopelma chrysocephalum | reverse complement strand
TGAATATATAATATACCAATGATTAAGCTCTTACATTTATGCCTCTCTTGGAAATCAGTTTTGTTCCTAACTTAGATGAAGAGTCAGACTATAATTAAACTGTGTTGTCTGTATGTAGATTATAACCATATCTAATAGTATCTATTTAGACTTTTAACCTATTTCACTATTTTAAAATATTAAATATGCAGGTTAGAAGATGGTCTTTTGAAGTCTTCACTATCTCTGTTGTCATAGGACTTTTGCTATTATTTATGTAGCAATAACTATACTGCAATAAAAAATTGCACATATAGAATGCACAATATAGATTTTTCTTTCTGTTACTGTATACTATATTCTCTTCATTATAACAAAACATCTTGTCCTCAGATGACTCTCAAGAGAATGTGATCTCTGTTTTGTGATCTGAAGGGCTTGCATTATACATTTGCCTGGAGCTTTCATTATTAATAGACCCTCCTTGAGCACCTCTTAGCCAACTGACATTCATTTGAGACTACTGGATTCATAAACTTCTCTGACCTTGCTGCATGAACTCAAGATTCATAGTCTCAAGTTGAATGGATAAATCAAATGAAATATTTTTTATTATGAGTCTCAATAGGTGACAGCAAAAGAGACAATAAAGTTATATTGAAAAATGTTTCTGTAGAACAACATTCTTTTCTTCCCCAGTTTATGGTATTTTCCAATTATTTCAATTAAAGTGAAACAGCAATATCTTTACTTCTAGCCTGGTGCTAGTTATATTGTGTTTGTAGTCAAAGTTAAACAGAAAGTTTTAAAAAAATTATTTTCATGAGTATTTAAACAGTCAAACTGACATAATGGATTTTTTTACAGTAGCATTATTCTTTGCCAGCTATAATATGTCAGTCAGTAAAACTGTAATTTGAGACTCTGGTAGGGATAGGTATTGGATTTGTTTTATGTCAAGGCTTCCTTCAGATTTTTCCATACAGTCCCTGCTGAATGAACCTTTCGTGAGTTTTGAGTCACCTAGTCTAAGAATTTGTTCCTTTGTTTCCAGCACTTCAAGAAGTAGAACAAGAGGAGAGGACACTGAGAAAAATCCCAGACCCACTGCAGACAACAAGGAAACCTCCTTGGGCTTTGGTGTTCAGAACACGACCCTTGGCAGTGTGTAGCAGGCAGCTGACAGCAGCTGTGGAAATTTGCCCTTCAGAGTTCTTTCCACTACTGAAGTTGAAGTGTGTTCCACAAAACATGTTACTAAGAAGAGTGTTTCTTGAACCCTTGTAAGACATTGAGGTAACTGTAGCACACAGTATGCATTGTGGTTCCCAGAGTTCATTCCCCCTAGCACATCTGAATTTCCCAGTGTCTAAGCCTCATTCCTTGATGAGCAGTTTGTCTTTCACAGAGTTTCTGCTAATTCAGAAGAGCACAAATTTCCATTCATAGCCCCAGGAGAATTTCACCAGCAAAAGTTCTATACGTGTATGGTAAATAAGAACAGCTAATTAACAGCATAGATGTCTTTGCCATGCAGTTAAGAGGAGATCTGCAGAAATAGGTGTGGAGAACAGACCCCTTAGGCAACTGCAGTCCTCTGTCTAGGTGGACATACTGTTTCACAGGAGCTCTTTTGAAAAACTGTGCTAGCAGAAGATATATAAAATCCAGATCGAGTCCCAGCTACATGGCTAGTGCTGAAAACCTCACAGTCATGTCATATTACACTTTCTGGAATATGCATTTTTGAGGGCTGTGGTATAGCATGTTTACAAAAATACAAGTTCATAATTTTATTTTCAATACACCATTTTTTAATAGATTAGGCAAAGGGTACAGAGTTTAGACTTACATTTATCAAGGCACTTCAAAAAGAGAGATGATAAACTGTACATGAGGTTATTTGTGTACATAAGCTCTCTAAATTTTCCTTTGAAAGAAAATTATCACCCAAATGCAAACAAGAAGGTTGCATCTGATGGGTCACCTTAAGAACTTTAATCACGTAATTTAAGTGATTTGAATATATGCCTGGAAGTATCTTTTTCCACCGACTACAGAAAAAATCCAGGGTAATTGTCTGGGATAAATTATTCACTAAAGTTAGGTTCCTGAACTTAGACAGTATGACTGTCTCTATTGCCCAGCTCTCCTATCTTAGTCTTTGGATTATTAAATGTGGGCGATCAGCAGATGGGGATGCAAAGTCATAAGCAACCATATCTGGTCAAAGAGTGAAGAAATTAAGCCAAAATATTTAGAAAGGCACATGTCCCTATGTTTAATAAAAAAAATCTTTTGAAAATGTTTTGAAGATCTTCCCTACTGTGAACAATGTCTTCATACTCCCTAGAGAAGACCACTGCTTCTGGAAATGGTGCCTATTTTGATTTATATCAGGACAGGAATTGATTTGGGATTAACCCAAAGCAGATGACACCTCAGAAAGTCTTGTGTGTTTTCAATGTCTGGAAACCCTTCAAAGTGTATACCAACTTGCAAAGCAACACAGGGATACTGATCAAGAACAATACTAGCTCCTTCCCAGAGGTGTTTGTGGCAAATGATGTGTCTGTGGTGGCCCCTGTCCCACTGAGGGTGAGATGCCATGACTTGCAGCTGCCACAGTGGTTTGGCTAAGGACTGAGGGAACAGAGCAAAAGCAGAGCAAAAACGAGGGAGAAGCACCGTGCACAGCCCTCTGCATGAGAAAAAATGAGAAATGTCACAGTTCCTGCAAACTTTGGACCATGGAACAGATCTGAGGGTGTCAGCCAAGACAGGATATAAAGCATTTTGCTTTGTTCTTGTTCCAGTGGAGAACAAACTACCAGGCCTGTTTGCCTGTCTTTGGAAAAAAGCCAAGGGTTTATCCCACAGGGAATAAATTATACACATAAAATATGAGGCATCAGGTAATGTAATTAGCTCAATTTAGATGCACTATTGACATGACACTAGTGCTTATTACTAATGAATACAGTGCCAGTGAATCATTAATAGTGGGAGTATCTAACTACCATGCTTATGAATGCTTTATTGTGGAAAGGTGGAAAGTTCATATAGGCTGTTTGATTTTGTGGGCCAGTTATTTGCTTCTTCCTATCTGCTACTTTTGACATTCCTGATCAGCTCACTTGGGTTTGTGAACAAAAAGAATATAAATTGAGTCTTGAAGGAAATTGGGGTAATGGGAAGATCTTGAATACCTTCATTTTCTTTTCACCACAATTTCAGTTAAGTTCCAGGGAAGGTGGGCAAAGGGCACAGAAATCTAGAGATAAACTATGAGTAAGAACAAAATCAGCAACGGGCAAATCTCATTGCTGCAGAGCACTTAAACAGTCAGAGAAGGAGGCATTTTCGGAAAGGATTTGCAAAGGTACAAAGACAGTCACAGAGGTGTGGAAGTGGGAAATAAAACAGCTGCAGGGGTCTGCCTGGCTGCATGAGCCATATCCCAAGCCTCACTCAGGTCCTCCTCCTAAAACTTGGATCTACTCTGACAGTTGCACATGTGGGAACTGGGACTTTGAGCAAGGACATCCTGCAGGTGTTCTGCATGGTGTAGGGTGTAAGGGAGGGATTAAGCCTTGGGCAAGTTCATTAAACTTAGCAGTGACTTCTGGCACCGGAGGGTTAATAACAACCCCCAGTGTAGCAAACTGCTGACTTTGGGACAGCTCCGATTTTTAAGGAGAGCTCAGAGAGGATTAGAAGCCTTTGGAGTGGTGACTGGTGCTGGGCAGTCAAAATAGCTCCATCTTTTTTCAAGCATCAGCACTGCCAGCAAACATTATCTATTGTAGCCAGATATTTTGCTGTTCACCAGAGACCAGGTAGATCCACACAGCTGGATTTGGGGAGTGCTCCATGTTTCAGGACTTGCTGCTACCTCCCATGCTACTTAGTGAAAAATCAGGGAACTCCAGGTGCATCAAAACTGCATGGATAACAAGATTTGTATTGGAAACACTTATTGGAGACTCACTAACTCCAAAATTTTTTACAACCTCTTTGGAATCTGAGCAGTAGAATGCAGACGTGGTGTCTTCTGACAAGCTGGCTCAGCTTCTGGTTTTGAAGCAATTCAACTGATGAGATTTTGCAGAAATCACTTTTATTATGCCCTTGCTAATTGACTGATGCTTTTCCAACACCAACATTTTTCGATATGAAAAGAACATATTTTTGAAAAACATGACTTCCATATAGGAAATAGTGTTTTCAATTAAAAAGTATAATGTTTTAAAATTTTTACAGTCACAATTTATTCTGAATTCCTATGCATGTATCTGAATTGTGTGATCACGATTGTGTCTCTGTTGCAAATTCATCTCCCAAAAGGACAAACAACTCAGGATGTTTCTTGACCTTGACCTTCACCTCTGAACTCACTTTATCTGTTTGCAGAACCAAACACGAAAGAGATGTGCTCAGACTTGCTTGTCCTTTTCAGCTCACACCTTGCATCCTGCACAGCCCCTTTTGCATCAGTTTTCCTCCTCTTTCTTGGTCCAGATTAGTCATGTGAGCTGTAGGAATCAGCTAACCCTAATGTACTGGATTGTATCAAAGTATTTTGACAAAGGTGTCATGTATTTAAAGACAGTGGACCAAAAATCACACAGTATTTATGATTTGTGAACCGAAACAGTTCCTCTTGCAGAAATCATTGCTTATGAGTAAAACAATGACTTGTAGAAAAGTCATCCTCTTAAAAAATGGAACCGTAAGTGAACACATGGTGCACTGTTTTTTGTAGATGACATATTAGTTTACAAATTTGTAAAGGAAAATAAATAGACTTTGGGAAGAAAAAATACTTCTAAGCTTGGTTTTTTCCCTTGTGCTCTACTGGATTCTCTCTCTTTCTTGAATTACAGTATATTGGAGGGGACTACAAGTAATTCCCAGTTCAAAAGGCAGCTACAGAGGGTGCAATAAATCTCCTGGAAGGCAGACTTCCACTTTTTCCTGGCATGCTGTACATCAGGCAAAGCATTACAATCTGGGCTGCAACTGATAAAAATGGTAGTCTTCCCGTTCTTATAAAATATATGAGTTTTTTTTTACTAGTACTTGCTATGATTATCCCCAGCAGAATATTCCTGTGTGAACACACAATAAAAGGTCCCAAATCTACAATCAGATATGGGACTTTGGAGCCTGAAATCCACAAGACTCTGCACAAACTACAGCTCTGCATCCACCTCATGATGTCTCAGATTTCAGGATCAGTGGTCTAATTATCCCAAACTTGAAAAGTATGCAAGAAAAATGTTTTTTGCCAAATTGAGAAGGAAACGGAAAAGCCATTTCCAGTGTGAACAGACATGTCTATGCCATAAAGACAATTGGGGTTAGTTTCAACAGAGTTGTCAACTGTCACTGTCAACCCTGGGAGTGTTTAATCATTGAGGTAGTGACATATCCTTCAGTATAGGAGGTGCTATTAAGGTGTTGTATTTCCTCCTAAAAGCTTCTAACAATCTCCTTTCTTAGAATGACACAGTTGGTAGTTAGGAGCAAGAAGAGTACTTACCATCTAGTATTCAGATTTTCATTGGACCTTTTTTGCTACTTGGGTCATGGAAAGGTTTGACACATGAGGGCTGCGTGTCTCCAATTTTGCCCTTACTTTTCTTTCAGACTTCTTGCCTTCCCAGTCTCAGTCCTTGTTTCTCCAAGTTCTGCAACCCAAATACCAAACACTCTCACTCCATGCACATAGATGAGCTTTACAGCACGTGCACATTAAATTCAATACTTCTGTGTATTAATACTTCACATTAAATCTACTGCACATGTGCACATACTATGTGTATGGTGCATATGCTGAGGGTCTGATGCTTATTTAAAACAGTGTGTTCCTGGATCCAGTAACTCGCAGCCCGTGCACACATATTTCTTCATGGCCAATTCTTGATTGCAGTATGCCTTCCTTTCTCTCTCATCCTTCTGTCTACTGGGGGAAAATTTTCAGTAAAGCTATTTCCATTCTGGACTCACATGGAGGACAGTGTGTTGTATGCCGAGTTCCTGTGACGGTCTGACTGCAAACACGGTGTGACAGGATTTAGGCTATTTTTGCTTAAGGAAAGCAAATTGCCATCTCTTCAAAGACATAGTCAGTAGGATCCCCTGGGAGACTGCCCTTTGGGACAAGGGGCTGGAACAAGGCTAGCAGATCCTTAATGAAGTCTTCCATAGAGCACAAGAGCTAGCAATCCCCAGAGCAAGAATTAGCGCAAGGAAGACAAGACATCGGCATGGGTGAGTAGGGAACTGCTGATCAAACTAAAGGGAAAGAAGGAAGTGCATAGGCAGTGTAAACAAGGATAAGTAACTTGGGAAGAGTATGGAGATCAAGTACAGTTGTATAGGAATGGGGTGAGAAAGGCTGAGGTGAAGCTGGAATTGAACCTGGCAAGGCATGCAAAGAATAAAGAGAAGGGCTTCTACAGGCACTTAACCAGAAAAGAAATGTCAAAGAAGGTGTACCACCCCCCACCTCCCACACACCCCCTTGATTATCAATGCTGAAAAACTGCTGACAACAAATTATGAGAAGAACAATTTTTTTTGCTTCAGTCTTCAATGTCAGCCTCTCTTTCCACACCTCTTGAGTGGATGGACAGCAGTATGGGGACTGGGGAAACAGTGTTCCTCCCACTGTAAGACAACATCAAACTCACGGCCATCTGCAGAACATGAATGTACATAAGTCTATGGGACCTGATGAGATGCATCCCAGAGTCCTGAGGGAATTGGCTGATGTAGTTGCCAAACCACTCTCCATGATATTTGAAACGTCATGGCCATCAGGTGAAGTCCCAGGTGACTGGAAAAAGAGAATTATACCCATCTTTAAAAACGTAGAAAGAAAGACCCTGGAAACTACCAACCTGTCAGCCTCACCAAGGGCAAGTCCGGCCTGACCAGTCTAGTGGCCTTCTACGATGGAGTTACTCCACTAGTGGACAAGCAAAGGATTACAGATTATATTTATCTGGATTTCTGTAAAATCACAACATCCTGCTCTCTGAAGTGGAGAGAGATGGATTTTATAAGTGGACTGTTAGACGAATAAGAAAGTGTTTGGACAGTCACATCCAGAAGGTAGTGGTCAATGGCTTAGAGTCATAATGGGCACCAATGACAAGCGGTGTCCCTCAGGGGTCCTTTTGGGACCAGTGTTATTCAATATCTTCATTAATAACATAGATGAAGGGGTTGAGTGCAGCCTCAGAAAATTTGTGGATGACACCAAGCTGAGGGGTGCAGGTGACACACTTGAAGGATGGGATACCATCTTGAGCCACCTGAACAAGCTCGAGAAGTGGGCCCATTGGGGTGTCATGAGGTTTAAAAAGACCAAGGGCAAGGTGCTGCACCTGGGTTGGGGCAACCCCCAGTATCAATGTAGGCTGGGGGATGAACAGATCTAGACCAGTCCTGCCAAGAAGGACTTGGGGGTGTTGGTGGATGAGAGGCTGGACGTGAGCCATCAATGTCTGCTTACAGCCCAGAAAACCAAGTATGTTCTAGGCTGCATCCAAAGCAGCATGGCCAGCATGTTGAAGGAGGTAATTTTGTCCCTTATTTTGCTCTGCTCTTATGAGACCACACCTGGAGCACTGCATCCAATTCCCCAACACAGAAAGGACATTGATCTGTTGGAGCAAGTCCAGAGGAGGCCCACCAAGATGATTAGAGGGATAGAACACCTCTCCTATGAGGAAAGGCTATGAGAGAGTTTGGATTGTTCAGCCTGAAGAAGAGAAAGCTCTGGGGGTGACCTAATTGGTGCCTTCCAGTACCTGAAGGAAGCCTACAAAAAAGAGGGAGAGGGACTTCTTACAAGAGCATGTAGTGACAGGACAAGGGGGAATGGCTTCAAACTACAAGAGAGTAGGTTTAGATTAGATATTAGGAAGAAAATTCTTTTCTGTGAGGGTGATTAGACACTGAACCAGATTGCCTAGAGAGGTTGTGAATGCCCCACCCCTGGAAGTGTTCAAGGCCAGGTTGGATGGGTTTCTGAGCAACCTAGTCTAGCGGAAAGTATCTTTGCCATGGCAACAGGTTGGAACTAGATAATCTTAAAGGTCCCTTTCAATCCAAACCATGCTGTGATTCTATGATTTTGAACTTTTATAAAAACTTGGGTGTCTGAATATGAGCTCCTGAAAAATATGAGCCCCACATCATGACAGCAGTGTGTGTATTTCCAACAGCTCAGAAATATGCTATGAACAAAAAATTAAATAACAATATAGGAAAGAAGACTGATTTCAGGCCAGATTTCAGCTCTTCGGTAGCACCAGTTGAGCAGGCAGCTGGCATGACCAGAGTCTCCTTCCCGGAGGAGGTGACTCCCTTTTGCCCCCACCCAACTCAGCCACAGCTGCTTGGGGCAGGAAAGCCCCATGTCTGCCTGCTGCCCACACGGGTGATGCTGTATAACTGAAGATCCTCAGGTGCACCCACCCTGCCATGGCAAATGCCTGTCACACAACACTGGCCACTTGGTAGGAAGCCCTAAAGTAGCAATTGACTCACTATCAGACCTGCTTATCTCTGGAAATTTTTCTGTAATGCCTCAGAAAAAATATGTATTGAAATGATTTCTATACATATTAGTCACTATTCGGGAACTATGTAGAGGATCTGAGAAACATCCAGCAAACTGACAAGTGTGACAAATCTTAAATCTCAGTTTCATGAATTTGAAAAAGAATTGACTACCGGATGATTTCAGAGCTGTGCTCACCACACCACATTTCAGTAAAAGTTCACATTTCTGCATAAAATTCTTTGAATCTTGTGATCACATGCTGAAAGCTAGGCCAGGCTACTGACAGTATGGTTTGACTGTAGACATAAATAGTCCTCTATGGCTTCCTATAGAAGACAGTACCACCCACAAAACCTGCACAAATCACAGATGTATATTTTTCAACCATTCCCTAATATCTCACATACTACAGAAACTGGGCCTGTATTGAGCATCCTGCAAATTGTAATTTAGTGCCTAATAATTTGTGAAAAGAGAAAGATAGTCCCCTATTTTTGAGGGAGTCTTTTGTAGCTAGTTACTGTGGTGGTGATAATATAAATTTCTGTATATGTGTAGGAACAGGTTCATATATTTTGAGGGACAGTTGCAATTCAGTGGCATTCTCATTTAGATTTGCATGGATGAATATTCTTAATAGTAACTTATGTGCATGTGAAAGGTGAATATTAAGGCAAGAGTCTTGGAGTTTTATATTTGATAACTTTCATATATTTCTTCATTACCTCAAAAATGCTAGAAAGTTTTACAAGCCTTCCATCCTCACACTGCCCCCAGATTTGACAACATCGTGTGCTGTTCATTATTTATGCTAATTCATTTCAGTGAAGAAGATGGATTTCTAAGAGGAAGCCTATGTCATGGTTTTTGCAATAGAATAGCATTCTTCCACTCTTCAGAAAAACACAAGTGAGCTCATACAAATTGGTGAACTCTACTTCTGCAGTGGTTATTTAGTAAGACAATGGCTTTCCATCTCATTTTTCCTAGTCGAAAAGATGAGCTCCATTGGAAACAGTTTTCAGTCAAGTGAAGCTGACTTTCAGCCTAATTTATAGCAAATTTATGATTAAAAATCTTTACTATTCCCTCTGTTCTTTTTTGTCCCTCTCTTAATCACTTCTTGGCAACAAAAGATGGGTTAATATTTGCATTTAAGCTAAACTCTCAAACCTGTAATGTTCAAATTAGTTTGAATTTGGGGAAGATGAGTTAGT
>NW_020930477.1:0-1112 GCF_003984885.1 Neopelma chrysocephalum | reverse complement strand
TCATGAAATTTAGCATGGAGTGCAAGGCCCCCATGTTTCCAGACTTCGGGTGGAATTCCATCAACCCCAGCTGCCTTGCCGATTTTCACCTGCTGTATGGCCTTGAGGGTTTCTCCTAAAGTGGGGGCAGTATCCAATTCGAATTTCACCGGCTGTTGTGTGATGGACTGAATTGCTGAGTCTTGTACTACACGGTTGGTGCTGAAAAGAGTCTGAAAGTGTTCAGACCATCGATTCAGAATGGAGGTTTTATCTGTCAGAAGCGTTTGACCATCTGCACTGAGTAGTGGGCTTTGGACTTGGTACGTAGGCCCATATGCTGTTTTCAGGGCCTCATAGAATCCTTTGTGATCCCCTGTATCTGCACATAGTTGAGTTTTTGCAGCTAGATCGGTCCACCACTTGTTCTGGATGTCACGGAGTTTCTGCTGAAGCTTGCTGCATGCAAGACGAAAGGCTATTTTTCTTGTGTGACAGGATGGCAGTGCAAGGTGTGCTTGGTGGGCAGTTCTCTTCTTCCTCAACAAGTCCTGGATTTCTTGATTGTTTTCATCAAACCAGTCCTTGTTCTTCTTGAGGGAGAACCCTAAGGATTCTTCAGAGGATTGCAGGATGCAGCTTTTAATATGATGCCAAATTGTTTCAGGAGAGGAATCTGCAGGATTTGTGGGATGGTTTTCGAGCCTGGTTTGAAGATTAGTCTGGAATCTTTCTCTTACTGTGGCTGATTGGAGGTCGTTAACTTGAAGTCTTCTCCTTGGGATACTGCCCCTTTTGGGTTTGAATTTGAGGTTGAAGTTGAGTTGACAGCGCACAAGCCGATGGTCTGTTTGGCATTCTGCGCTGGGCATCACGCGGGTGTGGAGGACATCGCGGACATCTCTCCGACGCACCAAGACATAATCAATGAGGTGCCAATGCTTAGACCTGGGGTGCATCCAGGTTGTCTTCAGACTATTTTTCTGCTGAAAGATAGTATTAGTTATGGTAAACTGTTGCTCTGCACAGAATTCTAGCAGAAGTCGACCATTATCATTGCAGTTTCCAATACCATGCTTGCCTAATAAGATGAGTTAGTATGGGCCAGTAAACATGACTGCCCTGCAGAAGTG
>NW_020930476.1:0-1725 GCF_003984885.1 Neopelma chrysocephalum | reverse complement strand
TCATCATCATGGCTAGGCTTCGCGAACGAAGATTTGGGAAGGGCTCTACCCATTTTTCATGCAAGCGCGTTGGTGGCTAAAAAGGCCAATACGAGATAGACACGTCCGGTTGCAAAAGACACAGCAGAAAGACTCCTTAGATGGTATATTCTGCAAGGTTCGATTCTTTCTGCGTTGTCTTTTCTCCTCAAGAGTGATCCTGCGTGCCTTCTCAAAAGCATCAGCAGCGTTATAAATGGTCTGTCTCCAGGCCTCCCGATTAGAGGCCAGAGTGGACCAGTTATGGTGATCAATATGCCCGAGGCTGAGTTGTTGCTTCAGGGAGTCCTTGTATCTTTTCTTTGGAGCTCCTCTCTTGCGGCAGCCAGTGGCAAGTTCACCATAGAGCAGGATCTTAGGGAGGCGGTGGTCCTTCATCCTAGAGATGTGCCCTGCCCAACGCAGTTGCGTTCTCAGGAGCATGGCCTCAATACTCGTGATTGCTGCCTGTTCGAGAACAGATGTATTGGTCACATAGTCTGACCAATGGATGTTAAGGATTGTACGGAGGCAGCGTTGATGGAAGCGTTCTAGGAGACGCAGGTGGTGGCGGTAGATGACCCATGATTCGGAACCATATAAAAGAGTAGACAGCACTATGGCTCTGTAAACACTGATCTTGGTGCTTTTCTTCAAGTGTTTATTACGCCAAACTCGTTTATGGAGTTTTCCAAAAGCACTGTATGCCTTCGCTAACCTATTGTCTATCTCCCCATCAATCTTACCATCTGAGGAGATGAGGCTGCCTAGGTAATTAAACTGTTGGACTGAATTGAGTTCTGACTGGCCGATGGTGATGTGGGGACGGTGGGGGACTTCCTGAGGTGCAGGCTGATGGAGAACTTCTGTCTTCTTTAAGCTGACTTCCAGCCCAAAGAGCTCAGCAGCCTCTGCAAAGCAGGATGTTAAACGCTGCAGAGCTGCTTCTGTGTGGGCAACAAGGGCGGCGTCATCAGCATAGAGCAGCTCCCGGACAAGATGGTTAAGGGTCTTAGTATGGGCCTTCAGTCGCCTTAGGTTGAATAGGCTTCCATCAGTACGATATCGTATGTAGATACCGTCCTGATCATCGAGGTCTGCCGTGGCCCTTTGGAGCATCATACTGAAAAAGGCTGTGAATAGGGTAGGAGCGAGAACGCAGCCTTGTTTCACACCATTCTTTATTAGAAAGGGCTCAGAAAGTGTGTTGCCATATCTGACTTGGCCGTGCTGATCCTCATGAAGTGAGATGATCATTTTAAGGAACTTGGGGGGACAACCTAAACGTTCCAAAATCTGCCAAAGACCTTTTCTGCTCACAGTATCGAAAGCCTTGGTGAGGTCGACAAAGGTTACATAGAGACCTTTGTTCTGTTCCCTACACTTCTCTTGCAGTTGTCTGAGAACAAATATCATGTCTGTGGTGCTCCTGTTGGCTCTGAAGCCACACTGACTTTCAGGTAGAATTTCTTCTGCTATAGCGGGTATTAGTCTGTTCAGGAGTATTCTTGCCAAGATTTTGCCAGCAATGGAGAGCAGAGTAATACCACGGTAATTTGAACAGTCTGATTTAGTACCTTTCTTCTTATACAAGGTGATGATGACTGCATCACGAAGGTCTGAAGGTAGTTCGCCTAGTTCCCAACAGCGCACCACAAGCTCATGAAATTTAGCATGGAGTGCAAGGCCCCCATGTTTCCAGACTTC
>NW_020930475.1:0-2973 GCF_003984885.1 Neopelma chrysocephalum | reverse complement strand
TCATGAAATTTAGCATGGAGTGCAAGGCCCCCATGTTTCCAGACTTCAGGTGGAATTCCATCAACCCCAGCTGCCTTGCCGATTTTCACCTGCTGTATGGCCTTGAGGATTTCTCCTAGAGTGGGGGCAGTATCCAATTCGTATTTCACCGGTTGTTGTGTGATGGACTGAATTGCTGAGTCTTGTACTACACGGTTGGTGCTGAAAAGAGTCTGAAAGTGTTCAGACCATCTATTCAGAATGGAGGTTTGATCTGTCAGAAGCGTTTGACCATCTGCACTGAGTAGTGGGCTTTGGACTTGGTATGTAGGCCCGTATGCTGTTTTCAGGGCCTCATAGAATCCTTTGTGATCCCCTGTATCTGCACATAGTTGAGTTTTTGCAGCTAGATCGGTCCACCATTTGTTCTGGATGTCACGGAGTTTCTGTTGGAGCTTGCTGCAAGCAAGACGAAAGGCTGTTTTTCTAGCGTGACAGGAAGGCAGTGCAAGATGTGCTTGGTGGGCGGTTCTCTTCTTCCTCAACAATTCCTGGATTTCTTGATTATTTTCATCAAACCAGTCCTTGTTCTTCTTGAGGGAGAACCCTAAGGATTCTTCAGAGGATTGCAGGATGCTACTTTTAATATGCTGCCAAATTGTTTCGGGAGAGGAAACTGCAGAATCTGTGGAATGGTTATCAAGCTTAGTTTGAAGGTTTGCCTGGAATCTTTCTCTTACTGTGGCTGATTGGAGATCGTTAACTTGGAGTCTTCTCCTTGGGATACTGCCCCTCTTGGGTTTGAATTTGAGATAAAGGTTGAGTTTACAGCGCACAAGCCGATGGTCTGTTTGACATTCTGCGCTGGGCATCACGCGGGTATGGAGGACATCGCGGACATCTCTCCGTCGCACCAAGACATAATCAATGAGGTGCCAATGCTTAGACCTGGGGTGCATCCAGGTTGTCTTCAGACTATTTTTCTGCTGAAAGATAGTATTGGTGATGGTGAACTGTTGCTCCGCACAGAATTCTAGCAGAAGTCGACCATTATCGTTGCAGTTTCCAACACCATGCTTGCCTAATACTCCTTTCCAGGCTTCAAAATTTTTACCTACTCTGGCGTTGAAATCACCAAGGATAATGATCTTATCATTTGCGGGCACCTTTTGGGTAAGACAGCGCAGGTCAGTGTAAAATTTATCTTTTTCAGCAGGGTCAGCTTGGAGAGTTGGGGCATATATACTGAAGATGACAACGTGTTGCTTGTTGTTTAGTGGAAGGCGTAGGGAGATAATGCGGTCAGAGTGACCTGTCGGCAGATTTTCGAGTTTAGGGACAATGGAGTTTTTGATCATGAAGCCGACACCTGAGAGATGTTTTTCGGTTCTGGGCTTACCTGACCAAAAGAGTGTGTAACCGGCACCATGTTCTCTGAGGCTGCCTTCCTCGTGAAGGCGAACTTCACTGAGAGCAGCAATGTCGATGTTGAGACGAGCCAGTTCATGGGCAATTAGGGCAGAACGTCGCTCAGGACGTCCACTATTGGCAGAGTCGAGCATGGTTCTGATGTTCCAACATGCTAGAGTTAATTTGAGTACACCTTTGGAGGCAGGTGCATGCCTTTGTTTTTTGCTCTTTGTGCGACCGCATTGGAAGAAGATGCCCGTCGGTCTGCGGTTAACCAACCGGGTGAAGGTGGAGATGAGCTTTGTTTAGGCCACCTTTTCTAGGCCCCTCTCCGAGTGGAGCAAGCAGTGCTGTCCTTGAAAAGGCTGCTTGGTCGTTCAGGGTGCTGCCCCAAGAGACTCTCATCTCCGTCAGTCTCAAATGACCAATATCCTGAACCGCCTGCATGCAGGGTTGAGTCTGCGGCTCCCAGTGCACCTTTCACCTACCGTTTCGACCCTCGCCCGTCGCTGCAGGACTTTTTGCATGTGGGTAAAGCCTTCAAGCCTGCGCAATGGATTTTTTAGGTGAGATGCAGTATGCGCGGAACTGAACCCACCCTTTAATCCTGAGGTTCATCTGCCAGGGCCAAGCAAGCTTGGACGGTGGCAGCGAGGTCCTCAGGACGTAGGTTTGATTAGAGTGACCTTCTCTGAGATGGATGGCCTTCCAGGGCTAAGCGAGCTCCATCTGCCCGGGTTTGGGATGAGAGTTGTCCTTCTCCTAGGATGACTGCCAGAAGGCTAATGAGCTCATCCTGCCCAAGAATGTAGTGTATCTGGTCCTATGGTTTTGACCTGTCTGGCATGGGTGACCCTACCGAAGGCATGAACCCTCGCCAGCATAGCTCGCAACCACATAGGGGTACATAGGCTACGTTCCTGTTAGAACGATTTGGGCAAGTCTTTTATTTCCAGTAACAACCCTTTGTCCTGCCCACTCTTTCAGGCTGTAACAGAGCAAAGCAAATATATCCAGAACATGCCGAACCTGGGCAGTAGCCGCAGGAGAGCCAAAACGAAAGAAATAAATAGACAAACAAACAAACAAACCGACCAACCGTTCTGGCCCCCGTACCTGTCCAAGGCTGAGGTACCTTACAAGGCCCCAGCCTGGCCGGGACCCCCATCAATCAAAGAACCCACTGTCCACCCAGACCTTATCCTTCCTCCACTGTGTTACCACAAATTCCAGGCGCATTGCTCACATGTGATGTGATGTTTCATACGGGACAGCCCTGCTCTCCCACCCGCCAGTCGAAGGACCCCCATGGCCAGCTCAACACCCTTCCCTCTGCGCCGTCCCCCTCCCCCTCTCCCTCCCTCCCCAAACCTGGAACGGCAAACCTCTGTGTGCTCCGAAGCTGTGCTCTCATCTTCCACGGGGGTGCAGTGCTCGCTGGCAAGGCTCCCCCTTTCTCTCCTTTCTCCTGCCGCGGCCTTGCCTGGGGTCCAAAACCGCGCGCGCTCCGCGCGCGCGGCGCGAAGCCCCCGGGCCAGCGCGGCGTCCTGCACAGCGCCTGCAGCAGCCCCCGAGCCTAGCGGG
>NW_020930474.1:0-657 GCF_003984885.1 Neopelma chrysocephalum | reverse complement strand
AAATCGATCAACGCCAACGTTGTGCAAGTAAATAAAGAAGGGGGAGATGTGGAGGATCAATTATCAGACTGGGAAAGATATAAGAAGTGGAGAGAACTGTATGGGAACTGAATGGACTATGGATTCTGAACACATGGAATGGACTCTTACATCCCGGACTGACTGTTTTATTCCCCAGTTCTAATGTGTTATCTGCTCTTACTGTTGCACCCCTGTTTGCCACTGGTTTTTATGAAATTTTAATGTACCCTCCATTTTGTCCCTTCTTCTCCCTCAGGTTTTCCCGCCTTAACTTGTTTACTCCCCTGTTTTCCCGCTCCTCTGCTGCTGATTGGCTAAGGTTTGCCGCAGTGCAGAGAGAGCTCTCATTGGCCCTTTCCCCCAGATACTCCAAGGTTACACCTCCCTCTCCCTTATCCCCCAATCCTTATCTTCCCTGAGTTGTCAATCTCATGCTCCTCCCTAGTTCTAAGTCCTCCCCTCTGACCTACCCTATTTAAGTCCCTGTTTTCCCTGAATAAATTGGCATTGCTTCCCCGACCTTCAACTGTGTCCTGACCCTTATTCGCAGTGCCGCGTCCCAATTCCCTTTACCCCTCGGGCCGTGGCAAGTGGCGCCCAACGTGGGGCACAGTTGGAGGTCCCTCACATTGAGGA
>NW_020930473.1:0-6922 GCF_003984885.1 Neopelma chrysocephalum | reverse complement strand
AGTGGCGCCCAACGTGGGGCACAGTTGGAGGTCCCTCACATTGAGGAAACTCCTGTGTCTCTACTCGGGCTCAGGCGACGCCGGAGAGGTGATCGTCCCGCCGGTCCCCCCAGCTGGACGGACGACTGTGGGCTGCAGAGCTGCACGGGTCGACGCACCGGAGAAGGTGAGCAGCTGGGGACATTCCACACCCACCCCAACACCAACACCCCAATATTTTCTAATAGATAAGGGAGGATCTCCATAACACCGAGATGGGACTTACACTGTCCACCTCCCAGAAATTCGTATACAGGCGTCTTAAAGACTTTATCATTGAGCACGGTCACCCCTTGGATAAAAAATCCGCCAAGGCACTCGCCAAATGGCTGGACAGTAAAAATCACAAATTAACAGAAGACACCACAGCCGAAGAATGGCAGGCGATAGGCTACAGCCTATGGCGCGACAATGAAAAGGGGGACCGAAAGGCAAAACAAGCTCTCATTGCCTGGAGGCTAGTTCTGATGGTGCTACAGCACCAAATGATGAACGAGAATAGCAGCCTCCAGGTACCAGCTAAACAACACGAAAAATCAACTGCGTCACACCACTCGCGGCGTTCACAAGATGGCGGGAGGGAAAAGACAACATCACGGCGAACACAAAATGGCGGCGAGGAGAAGGGAGACGGGAAACGCGCGGGACGGAGGCGGGAAAAAGCACCGCGAGGATCACCAGCGCGGGAAAAGAAGGGGCGGGCCCTCATAGCACCACCCTCCAGACCACCTCCACCTCCCCCTGCGCGTGCCAGAGACCCCTCCCCTGAGTCGTCCACGTGTTCGTCCACTCCCTCCAGTTCCGCCTCCTCCCCCGAGAGATCACCTTCCGGGGGTGAGAGGGAGGCGAGGGGCGGGGCTAGGCCAAAAGTCAAAGCCGGTTTCCGGCAACATGGCCGCGCCCATGGGGCCTGTAACACCAAGGCCTACCCTGCCTGCCGCTACACTGACACTGACCCAGACGAGGACACAGGCCACACGCAGCGCTCCCCTGAAAGGCACAACAATATGCCCAACATATGGAAGCCTTTCAGGGAGGAAGCCGCTCAGGCTAATGACACAGAATTTTTAAAAGCATTCCCGATATTTCTGGAAGAGGGGAAAGCTCCGGAATGGAGACCGATCTCCTATCCCATGTTGAAAGATATTAAAAAAGCTATGGTGGAGTATGGCCTGGGAGCGCCATACACGATCGGTCTCCTGGAGTCCTTCTTCCTGGCATACCTTCTCATTCCCTATGACATCAGAGCAGTCATTAATGGACTCTTTACAACTATTCAGTCCTCGGTATTCGAGGCTGAATGGAAAAAATTAATTGTCACCTATGTAAATGAAAAAATGGAACGAAGGGGAATCCCAGTGCGGCAGGCAATAGACATGCTCTATGGTGAAGGGAGCTACTCAACCAGAGGGGATCAATCCCGAATTGAACCCAAATTTTTAGAAATTACTAAAGAATTGGCTTTAGAAGCAGTGAAGAGGGTGGCGGACGCATACGTCCAGACACCCTCTTTCACGCTCATTAATCAGGGCCCAAAAGAACCTTTCATAGATTTCATTACAAGATTAAAAGAGGCGATTAAAAGACAAGTCAATCAAAAAGAAAGTCAAGAAATTCTATTTAATAAATTGGTTATCGAAAAAGCTAACGAAGATTGCCAAAAAGCACTAAAGATGCTAAAAGATCCCTCTCTGGTTGAGATGATAGAAGCCTGTAAAAACATTGGCTCTAACTCTCATAAAGCGCGTCTATTGGCTGCCGCCTTCACTGGGCCCCAAACATGTTTTAATTGCGGCCAAAAAGGTCATTTTAAGAAACACTGCCCCAAAACTAATTCGGAACCTAACCTATCAAATGTACCCAAATCCCTCTGCCGGAGGTGTGGGAAGGGCTTTCACTGGTCATCGGCCTGTAGGTCGGTGACCAACATAAACGGTGAACCCCTTCCCCCCAGAAAATCTCCCAACATTAGAAGGAAAGTCACCTTTAGCTCCCTGCCCGACCTGCGTCAATGCTCTTGTGAGCATTCGGGAAACGGGGAGCAGAGCGCTCAGGGGGGCGCGAGGACACAAATAACCCCTCAACCACGCTCCATCTTGCGCCCAACACCGCGCCCATTCACCCCATAACTGGGAAACCTCCGGCAGAACATAACCCTCCTCAAAATCAATGTACCCCCCTAAATTGGATAACCCTTATCGTTACACACCCGTTACCTCTCCTAAGTCAATGCGAACAAATAATCAAAGTTACGCCATCTACAGACATAGACTCAAACACCATATACTTAATTGTTTCTCATCTTTCGGCTGTGGCAAGGGGCATTTTCGTGACTCCCACACTCCTGACGGGGTTGACGAACTCCAACATCGCCATCTGTCTAACTGTCCACCTTCCTCCCTTACAGCTGGAGGACCGCTTCCCAGTGGCCAAGATGATCCCCACTGACGATCTCCTCTGTGCGGTGTCATGGGAAGAGGAACGAGGAGAAGACTCACTGATGGAAGTCCATTGGGCAACCTCAGTGAGGACCTCCCGACCCCTACTAACGTGTCGCGTTCTCTTCCCCTTGTCTAGACACCCGCAGAGGGTGACGGTGGAGGGTCTTTTGGACACGGGAGCGGATGTGACCATCATCGCCTCCAGAGACTGGCCACATAGTTGGCCAGCCCACACAACAGACACAAGGGTCAGCGGTGTGGGAGGAGTCCAACACCCTGTCAGGAGCCGTGAAGTGGTAACAGTCTACGGGCCAGAGGGCAGATCTGCAACCTTACAGCCGTATGTATTAAACATACCAGTCACGCTTTGGGGAAGAGATGCTATGGAACAGTGGCAACTCACACTCGGGACGGAGGAAAATTTTTAGGAGGGGTCACTGAGCAATTGCAGCTGCCCAAACTGGTCTGGAAAACAGAAACACCAGTTTGGGTAGATCAGTGGCCCCTTTCCAAACAAAAGCTGCAAATTTTAAATGACTTAGTTAATCAAGAATTGGCTAAAGGACACCTGGAGCCTTCCACCAGTCCCTGGAACACTCCAGTGTTTGTCATCAAAAAATCCTCAGGTGCCTGGAGATTTCTCCAGGATCTGCGCAAAGTAAATGAAGTCCTCGAGCCAATGGGAGCCCTCCAGCAGGGAATGCCTTCTCCATCCATGCTCCCTGCTGAATGGCCCCTAGTGGTAATTGACATAAAGGACTGTTTTTTCCATATATACCTGAATCCGGCTGATTCGGCGAAATTTGCATTTTCAGTCCCTGCCATCAACGTTTGTGAACCCCATCGTAGGTTCCAGTGGAAGGTGCTTCCACAGGGGATGAAAAATTCTCCAACGCTTTGTCAGATGTTTGTGGCAAAGGTGTTGGAACCAATTAGAAAGAAATTTCCGCAATCAATCATCTTCCATTATATGGATGATGTGTTGATTTGCGCAAAAACCAAATTATCAGTCAGACGAACATTAGACGCTACAATTACGGCCCTAAATTCAAATGGATTGGAAATATCCCCTGAAAAAATACAAAAAGAAGCACCTTGGAGGTACCTCGGACTTCAAATTAATGCAAAAACCATAAAACCTCAATTAGTGGAAATTGACAAAAAGGTCCGAACTTTAAACGACCTCCAAAAGCTGCTGGGAGCGATCAATTGGATCAGACCTGTGCTGGGGATCACAACCGGTGATCTGCACCCACTGTTCGAACTTCTAAAAGGAGATGCAGATCTGTCCTCCCCCAGATTTTTGACATCTGACGCCAGAAGAGCCCTTGCCACAGTCGAAACAAAGATATCCGAGAGACAAACAAATCGCAGGATGGAGGGACTGCCATCCTCGTTAATCATCATCAGAGAGAAGCATCAACCGTTAGCGATTTTGGGACAATTCATGACAAGTGAGAAAGACTTCTGTCTGTGGGAGTGGTTGTTCCTCCCCCATCAATTTACAAAAACAATTATAACATTGGCAGAGATGATTGGCAAACTCATTTTCAAAGGCCGCACCAGGTGTTTAGAACTCAGTGGAGAGGAACCAAATTACATCTACCTCCCATTGACTTCTGAGCATCTGGAACAACTGCTGCAAAATTCTACAGACTTTCAAATTGCCATCGGGGGTTACCCGGGAGAAATCAAGTTCCACCTCCCGGCGTGCCCGTTTTTGCAAAGACTAATTCCGATTCCATTAAAACTAAAAGTTATGCAATCAGACCTGCCAATTAAAAATGCAAAAACCATTTTTACTGATGGCTCAGGGAGAACCGGAAATGCAGTAATTGTTTGGAAACAAAAGAATAATTGGCAACAAGACATCCACAAAGTACAAGGTTCTCCGCAAATCGTAGAATTATCAGCAGTTGTTCGCGCCTTCCAAATTTTCAATAAAGAACCCATTAATATCGTTTCAGATTCGGCTTACGTTGTGGGCATTGTCAAAAGAATTGAAAATTCGTACCTAAAAGAAGTATCTAATGAAAAATTATCTAATTTGTTAAAAAAATTATTGTTTCTGATTGAAATTAGAGAATTCAGATATTATATTGTCCACACGAGGTCCCACACTACTCTACCAGGTCCTGTGGCTGAGGGAAACCAGATCGCCGACCATCTGGCAGGTATGGTGGTTACCCCAAATTTGTACCAACAGGCAAAAATTTCACATGAATTTTTCCACCAGAATGCGCGATCGCTGAAAAAACAATTCGGCCTCAAATTAACTCAAGCGAAAGAAATTTTAAAAGCTTGTCCTGATTGCCAAAAGATTGCCCCACTGGTTCCAGAGGGGACAAATCCCAGGGGGCTGTCAGCATTAGAAATTTGGCAATCTGATGTTACGCACGTACCCGAATTTGGCAAATTAAAGTATGTTCATGTATCTGTAGACACGTTTTCAAAAATGATTGTAGCCACCGCGCATTCTGGGGAAAAAAGCAGAGATGTCAAGAAACACTTCCTGTCTGCTTTTGCTAGGATGGGAGTCCCCAAACAAATTAAAACTGATAATGGACCATCCTATGTATCAGCAGACACAAAGAAGTTTTTTGATGATTGGGGAATTCACCATACCACTGGAATTCCTCATAACCCCACGGGACAGGGTATAGTAGAGCGGGCCCATCAAAACATCAAAAATTTACTCAATAAACAAAAAAGGGGGAGTATTGGCCTAACTCCCCAAGAGAGATTGGAAAAAGTTATGTATGTATTAAATTTTTTAAATCTAGCAGAGGAACAAGAAACTCACACAGACAGAAGTCCCATAGACAAACACTTTAAATCAGAAGATGTAATAAACAAGCAAAAGGCAAAAATCATGTACAAAGATGCAATAACAGAATCATGGACGGGCCCTTTCCCCCTGATCACATGGGGGAAAGGGTACGCATGTATTGCAGGACCAACAGGACCAAAGTGGGTCCCAACCCGAAGGATAAAGATACATCACGGACAAGACACAGCATGCGAACCATCTACCTCTCCACTCTCTTCACCATCGCCTTAAGTTTCATCGACACCTCCACATCATTCCCTCTGAAGAACTGGATGAACCAACCCAATGAAAATCTATGGGTAACGTTGGCAAAAGCTACGGGAACGGACACTCTGTGTCTGGCCCAGTCGGGCGCTGGCAATCCTTTTCAGACCTGTCTCGTAGGTGTCCCCATTTCTTCTACTAACGATTGGAATGCATTTTTACCGCTCACCCGAATTACAGATCCTCTTCCCTTCACTTCTGCTACTCTCGCTCAGGCTGTCTCTCGCACCCATCTTTCCTTTGATCCCCCTCAAGAGATCGATCTTTTTGGTTCAGTCCCTACTAATACCTGTATCTTGTTTCACCGCTACACAGAACCCAAATTGTTTACCCCGTTTAATGTCTCTGCTAATAAGCCCATCTATCGCGAGCTTCCTTCCTCGTGGTGTAACCACTCCGTCATCACAGCAGTAACCACCGAGACAATCCCAAGGTGGAGAAAACTCCCCCAAGGGTTTTTCCTCCTGTGCGGAGACCGGGCTTGGCAGGGGATTCCTGCATACCCAGAAGGCGGTCCTTGCACAGTGGGAAAACTTGCCCTTTTCAATCCGGCTAAATTTCAACTCCCAGACTCCTCCCCACAAGATCAGGTTCCAAATTCCCCTCTGTCAAAAAATAGCAGAACTAAAAGAACATTTGTCCTGTATGAACGCCCAGTCCTCCCAAAACCTCGTCCTACACCTCCCAAACCCCCAGTACCTCTCGCTGCTCCAGCACCCAAAACTCCTCCTCTCCTTGTTCCACCCTCTTGGACCGCTCCACCACCCTTACCATTCCCTGCAGACTGCGATTCCAATATTAACATTTGGCCTAAAATAAAAAATTACTGGGCTTCCTTTGGTGTATTTTCAGGAATAGGAACTTCCCACGCGCTTTCACTTCTCACCCACCTCGGTTGCTGGCTTACGAAGGAAGCGAATGCAACAACAACTGCGATAGAGGGATTACTAGCAGACACTCAGAAATTAAAAGAAGTTAGCCTGCAAAACCGTGCAGCCATTGACTTCTTACTCTTGGCACATGGTCACGGGTGCCAAGAGTTCGAAGGCATGTGCTGCATGAACTTCTCCGATCATGCGCAATCGATCCACAAAAGCATTGATCAGTTAAAAAGTTTGGTCCAAGACATTCACCAGTCCCACAGTGAGGGGTTAGATGGAATGTTCGATTGGCTTAAGTTCCCATCAATTCCTAATTGGCTTAGAAGAATATTAATTTTGGCTTTAATTTCTGTGGGTGGTCTTTTTGCTTTGTGCACTTGCTTGCCCTGTCTTTTTATTTGTTTCCGCCAGCTGTTCCTGAAATCGATCAACGCCAACGTTGTGCAAGTAAATAAAGAAGGGGGAGA
>NW_020930472.1:0-375 GCF_003984885.1 Neopelma chrysocephalum | reverse complement strand
CTCATTTAGCACAAAAGATCCATTACATTTAGGCAGGGCAGGAGTAATGTTTATGGCAATAAAGCAGATGTGTGATGCCCTGTAATCCTAGAGGTAACATATTAAGTCTGCAAATTGTCTTCCTGCTGCCTCCTAAACATGCATGGTTGTATTCATCTGTTATTATCACCTTTCTTGAAGCAGCAGGGTGGAAGGCTGTGTAGCTGCACCTCAGCAGATGCTGGCAAGTCCTGGTCAAGAGCAGCCAAAGTTGTTCTGCTGTGTCCTGCAGCTTAAAGCCAAATGGGTGCTGTGTGGCTACAAAAATAAAATTAACTAAGAAGATTTCCCAGAAGAAGAGTGGAGCACATTAAAACAAACAAACAAAAACCAAAC
>NW_020930471.1:0-386 GCF_003984885.1 Neopelma chrysocephalum | reverse complement strand
GTTTGGTTTTTGTTTGGTTTTTGTTTGTTTGTTTTAATGTGCTCCACTCTTCTTCTGGGAAATCTTCTTAGTTAATTTTATTTTTGTAGCCACACAGCACCCATTTGGCTTTAAGCTGCAGGACACAGCAGAACAACTTTGGCTGCTCTTGACCAGGACTTGCCAGCATCTGCTGAGGTGCAGCTACACAGCCTTCCACCCTGCTGCTTCAAGAAAGGTGATAATAACAGATGAATACAACCATGCATGTTTAGGAGGCAGCAGGAAGACAATTTGCAGACTTAATATGTTACCTCTAGGATTACAGGGCATCACACATCTGCTTTATTGCCATAAACATTACTCCTGCCCTGCCTAAATGTAATGGATCTTTTGTGCTAAATGAG
>NW_020930470.1:0-517 GCF_003984885.1 Neopelma chrysocephalum | reverse complement strand
CTCATTTAGCACAAAAGATCCATTACATTTAGGCAGGGCAGGAGTAATGTTTATGGCAATAAAGCAGATGTGTGATGCCCTGTAATCCTAGAGGTAACATATTAAGTCTGCAAATTGTCTTCCTGCTGCCTCCTAAACATGCATGGTTGTATTCATCTGTTATTATCACCTTTCTTGAAGCAGCAGGGTGGAAGGCTGTGTAGCTGCACCTCAGCAGATGCTGGCAAGTCCTGGTCAAGAGCAGCCAAAGTTGTTCTGCTGTGTCCTGCAGCTTAAAGCCAAATGGGTGCTGTGTGGCTACAAAAATAAAATTAACTAAGAAGATTTCCCAGAAGAAGAGTGGAGCACATTAAAACAAACAAACAAAAACCAAACAAAAACCAAACAAAAACCAACCAATCAACCAACCAAACAAACAAAATTATTATTAAATTCTCCAGAAATATGGAAAACAACTGGACAAGGTTTGAGTTTGGTTTTTGTTTGGTTTTTGTTTGTTTGTTTTAATGTGCTCCAC
>NW_020930469.1:0-1146 GCF_003984885.1 Neopelma chrysocephalum | reverse complement strand
CAGACAACCTACACTGGAAATAATAAAGGTTTAAGGTACATGGCTTTTCAACTAAAATTTTACCAAAATGTAGTTCAGGCCATTTCCCTACCAAAACTGCAGGCTTGAGGTAATTGCAGTTTCTATGCTGCAGCCAGCTGCATTAAGTCATATGAAAAATCTTGATGAGCTCTTCCAAGAGGCAGCCACCAAAGCTTCCTTCTGCATCAGCCTCACTGTCCTCTGCCTTGGAGATAGGCAGTCCGAGGTCCCTGAGACTGAAAAAGTGCGTTAGGTTACTGCCAAAAAGGAGAGAGCACTAAGAGTCAAGAGATTTGGGCTTGTTTCCCAGATTGGAAACAGTTGTCCTTTATGGCTTTATGCAAAAACAATTCTTCTCTCCTTCCCCTATGTCCTTATCAGGAAAACTGGAACAGCTTTTTCTTACTCCCGACCTGTCCTGCCCGCCCAAGGGTAAAGTTTGAAGTGAAGAAGCTGGGTCTTGCTACAAATGGGTACAGCACAACCAGGTCCTGATATAGGGGGAGTGGGGGGATGGCAGGATCATTTTCTGAATGCAGAGAGGAATAACACGGCTGATGTTTCTTTAAACTCTCTGATACACCGTCAGAGGTTAGAAACAGATACAGTTTCCTCAAGATCAACAGGTATCATATTCCCCACCAAAAAGCCTCCCTGGGGTCACCAGAAGTTTACAGTCCTCCAGCCTTAAGATGCTTTGCCTTCTCCTGTAAGGCCATGGTTTTATGAGAATAGAGTATTTATGGGAGGAGGATGGCTTTCATCTGGCAAGGCAGGGAACCAGCCTTGCTTATGCACTTGTGCACCATTTGTTTTGCTCATCAGTACTACAACTCTCAAACCCTTGAGGAGAACCTCTTTTGGTTCCCAACTGTTTTTTGTTTCTTCAGTGCCTTTCAAGGAATTATAATTGTAAGTGCCACCAGGTGATTTTTCTTGCACACAGCCTTCCAAGATCTAAGCACATGAATGAGTTTGGTTTCATGCTGGGAAATGTGCAGTTTTTACACCAGGTTGCATATCGAACAGAAACACTGCCATGGGATGAGAAGGTTTTCCTTTTACCTATTTATTTAAGTGAAGGGATCCTTCCTTAGACCAGATTTTGACTGGAGATTTTTGGAA
>NW_020930468.1:0-1146 GCF_003984885.1 Neopelma chrysocephalum | reverse complement strand
TTCCAAAAATCTCCAGTCAAAATCTGGTCTAAGGAAGGATCCCTTCACTTAAATAAATAGGTAAAAGGAAAACCTTCTCATCCCATGGCAGTGTTTCTGTTCGATATGCAACCTGGTGTAAAAACTGCACATTTCCCAGCATGAAACCAAACTCATTCATGTGCTTAGATCTTGGAAGGCTGTGTGCAAGAAAAATCACCTGGTGGCACTTACAATTATAATTCCTTGAAAGGCACTGAAGAAACAAAAAACAGTTGGGAACCAAAAGAGGTTCTCCTCAAGGGTTTGAGAGTTGTAGTACTGATGAGCAAAACAAATGGTGCACAAGTGCATAAGCAAGGCTGGTTCCCTGCCTTGCCAGATGAAAGCCATCCTCCTCCCATAAATACTCTATTCTCATAAAACCATGGCCTTACAGGAGAAGGCAAAGCATCTTAAGGCTGGAGGACTGTAAACTTCTGGTGACCCCAGGGAGGCTTTTTGGTGGGGAATATGATACCTGTTGATCTTGAGGAAACTGTATCTGTTTCTAACCTCTGACGGTGTATCAGAGAGTTTAAAGAAACATCAGCCGTGTTATTCCTCTCTGCATTCAGAAAATGATCCTGCCATCCCCCCACTCCCCCTATATCAGGACCTGGTTGTGCTGTACCCATTTGTAGCAAGACCCAGCTTCTTCACTTCAAACTTTACCCTTGGGCGGGCAGGACAGGTCGGGAGTAAGAAAAAGCTGTTCCAGTTTTCCTGATAAGGACATAGGGGAAGGAGAGAAGAATTGTTTTTGCATAAAGCCATAAAGGACAACTGTTTCCAATCTGGGAAACAAGCCCAAATCTCTTGACTCTTAGTGCTCTCTCCTTTTTGGCAGTAACCTAACGCACTTTTTCAGTCTCAGGGACCTCGGACTGCCTATCTCCAAGGCAGAGGACAGTGAGGCTGATGCAGAAGGAAGCTTTGGTGGCTGCCTCTTGGAAGAGCTCATCAAGATTTTTCATATGACTTAATGCAGCTGGCTGCAGCATAGAAACTGCAATTACCTCAAGCCTGCAGTTTTGGTAGGGAAATGGCCTGAACTACATTTTGGTAAAATTTTAGTTGAAAAGCCATGTACCTTAAACCTTTATTATTTCCAGTGTAGGTTGTCTG
>NW_020930467.1:0-419 GCF_003984885.1 Neopelma chrysocephalum | reverse complement strand
GTCATTGCAATGATGGATTAACAATTCAAAGCTACAACTTTAACTGCAGATATAACACCCAATTTACCTTGTTGTTGTGGCAGAACATCCCAAGTTGCTGTATTTGGTTGGATAAAAGAGGGTCTGAGATGGATGGAACATTTGCATTATAATTTTCCCTAGAAATTGATGCACAGGGATGTTCTGCCACAACAACAAGGTAAATTGGGTGTTATATCTGCAGTTAAAGTTGTAGCTTTGAATTGTTAATCCATCATTGCAATGACTAATGTCAGTGTTGGCAGAATGAAACTAGGGAATTATTTAAATGGTGCCAAGACTCAAGTGTGTCATTGCAATGATGGATTAACAATTCAAAGCTACAACTTTAACTGCAGATATAACACCCAATTTACCTTGTTGTTGTGGCAGAACATCCC
>NW_020930466.1:0-1088 GCF_003984885.1 Neopelma chrysocephalum | reverse complement strand
ACTAGAAGAGATGTAACACAACTCATTAATAATCTCAGTGGCTTCAATAAAAACTCCTGAATTACATATATGTTTTCAACTAAAGTTACATTAATAAAAACCTTAAGTATATAAATAGTTTCAAAAGCTACTCAAAAGTCAAAGTTGTGAGAAATAAAATTCTCAAGGAAGACATCCATATTCCTATTTTTGAGTTTCATTGTTACAAGAGAGAGATGAAAAGTTCAAAGAATATAATCAACTCTGTGTCAAAACCACAGCAATTCACACTTCCCTCTCTCTTGTTAATGTTCCCTTAGAGAGCCATTCAGACAAAAAAAAAAAACAACCCAAAACACTTTTAATAAGCTGTTGCAGTATAAAATCTCAATGGATTTTTAGACAACTATGAGTAAATTCTAATAGAAAATTCTTCTCTGGCTACATCACTCTTCCTTCTCCTCCAGGGAAAAATGGGCACCAGATATCTAGAAATAATAAGCATTTGTCAAAGGCTTTGAAATTAATCCTGCATAGATCTAGGAAAAGGAATCTTTAGATATTTGGATGTGATAGTTATTTCTGTGCTGTATCTAGGCAGGATTAATTTCAAAGCCTTTGACAAATGCTTATTATTTCTAGATATCTGGTGCCCATTTTTCCCTGGAGGAGAAGGAAGAGTGATGTAGCCAGAGAAGAATTTTCTATTAGAATTTACTCATAGTTGTCTAAAAATCCATTGAGATTTTATACTGCAACAGCTTATTAAAAGTGTTTTGGGTTGTTTTTTTTTTTTGTCTGAATGGCTCTCTAAGGGAACATTAACAAGAGAGAGGGAAGTGTGAATTGCTGTGGTTTTGACACAGAGTTGATTATATTCTTTGAACTTTTCATCTCTCTCTTGTAACAATGAAACTCAAAAATAGGAATATGGATGTCTTCCTTGAGAATTTTATTTCTCACAACTTTGACTTTTGAGTAGCTTTTGAAACTATTTATATACTTAAGGTTTTTATTAATGTAACTTTAGTTGAAAACATATATGTAATTCAGGAGTTTTTATTGAAGCCACTGAGATTATTAATGAGTTGTGTTACATCTCTTCTAGT
>NW_020930465.1:0-6980 GCF_003984885.1 Neopelma chrysocephalum | reverse complement strand
CCACAGTGGTGTTGGATCAAGGGTTGGACTTGATGATCTCAGAGGTCCCTTCCAACCTAGTTGATTCTATGATTCTACCTTGCTGGAGCAAGAGGACAAACTTGGGCCTAAATGCCTTTTTGGTAGGCCTTTATTGTCAGAGACACTGCTCCATGGGGTTTCTAAATATTTGTTTCTTTTGTAAGGTGTCTTCAAAAGTGTTTGCTGAACATTCTTCACTTTGCACCCTACTGAGGAGCACTTTATTCTGTGTTAGCCTTTGAAAATAGTCCTAGTGTAAAGATTGGATAAACCATGTCATACTGCTCTCTGCAGAAATCTGCATGGGTCGAAAGTTGATATACATTGTATTTTTCTTCATGGAGACGAGGCAGTCTGTGGGAAGCCATGAGAACTCTTCAAGTCATATGATGTTGTACTTTCACAAGTTGGGTGAGGTGAGTGGAAAAGAATCAGCAAGTAATTAAGAATTGGGTCAGGAAAGTGTGGCTCCATGGGAGACCACTGGCAGGAAGATTGGTACACAAATTGGGAGAATGGCTGATTTTCGCAATTGCTTCTGAGAGGATGACCTATCCTTCAGTTGATTACTATGAATTTATCAATGATCCACTTGAACTCCATGTATTGCAAATATCTTCCTCCTCAATGAAGTAGGTGCTCTTTGTTAGTTAGCAGTATTAGTTAATGGTGTGACAGTTTCTGCTAGTGAAGTGTACATATGCAAGTCCGTAGATATTGTATATCTACATATAAGATAAAGATCCCATGGATATTTCTGCACCAGAGGGAGCAATAGTTCATTGCTGCTCTAAAAAGTAGTCTCAGAGTGTCCAGAATTGGGTTACCAGAGCTGAGGTACCAAAACCATAAAGATAATCTTGGCAGCGTGGACTTGTGATGTATTTAGCACACTTTCTTAGACACTTTGTCCAATTTTGTGTTTGCCCTCGCTTGCATGGCAGTAGGGATATATTTGAAACTTGTAAGACTTTAGGATTAAACATCCATACTGAAGTTATCCTTAAGACTTGACTTCTTTGGCTATCCCTTCAGATTTCAATGCCTGTGAGAGTCTGCCTTTCAGACCTCAAGGGAAAATGAGCACCTAAGCATGCCAATTAGGCTAGTATGGCATCAAGTAGAGTCAAATGCACTCAAGAGTATGCGGGCAGAAGAAGGTATGAAGGTGAACCCTAATGTCCATAGACATTGTTTGGACACTGTGTACAAAAAGCCATAGATATTTTTGTGATTAGTGCTTTCTAAGGCAATGTTCCTATTACATGTGTCACATCTTGTCAGTGTCTGCAGGCAGAATGGTATTTGTGAGCAATAAAGATTCTTTATCTCCTCAGAATATGGGTAGCCTCTGAATCAATGAAGCAAATCAGAAAGAAAAGAATTGATTGATTTTAAAAGAAATCATCATCTGTATTTAAACTACACAGACTTACCTGTCCTTGATTAAGTCTCTCTGACAGTTCCTGTCTTTGCTCTTAACCTCCAGTGTTGATACAATAAAGACATATTTGCCACGCTGGTGCCCTAAGACAAAACTGACTACAAATTTGGAGGAAAATTATATTCCATAAGGATTTCAGAAAATATTACAAACAAACACTGTCAATGTTCCTCCTCATACCTGGTGAAGAATAACCTGCAGTGTTACTTACTGGGTGGGTTTTACATTCTTCTGTGAAATACTTGATATGAGATGTAGGAGTATCAAACCAATATAAAAGTATAATACCTGTGTCTTAAACTGTATGTAGTGTCAAGACTGATCAAGAAGAGAGATTGCCCACACAGTCTGCCTCCATTACTTGCTCTATTGTGCTGGCCCCTGGCACTATGTTAAAAGGCAACAAATCTTATTCATTTTCTTGTCTGTGCCAAGCAGGACAAAACTGATCAAGACTGCAGATAGTGGTTTAATTTATTATTTGGTGCCTTGTGAAAAAATTTTTTGAGTAAAAAATGCGTGTCTTTCAGGCTAGTATGAAAACAGGAAGTTCAGTTATCTTAATTAGCTTATCTATCGCTCCTAAAAACTAGATTTGTATCTACAAAAAAGAGAAAAATATAATAATCTTTGTAATTTGTAGACAGTAAGAGAACCACTTACATTTCATTGTTCCCTATTTACAATGTAATGTCATGGTGGCCTGATATTCCCTTTTAAATTAATAAAAATTCTTTAAGTAGCTCTGTGCTCACTATAACTTCCTAAGGAGGTTAATTACTTTTATTTCTTGGAGTTTATATTGAAGGATATCAAAGCACTTCAGAAAGAGCAGGTGCTGGGAGATTTTCTGTGAGAGAATGGTCTTGGGTCTTCTGTAGATCCACAAATATGCATAAAATGTATTTGCATTTATATATATGAATAACTACTTTTCAATATGTGAACGATATCGTTTTGATTCCAATTGCTATAATTATTACATACCTCCTTTTTATCCCCAGTGCACTTCTAGTTGAAATGCTCATAGCATTGAACAATTCCTACACCTGCTCTGCAGTTCTTACTCAGATTGAATTCATCAGTGGTGTTGCAAGGAAGATAAGACAAAAAGACCACGCAGCATTCACTTAATTTTTAAGAGTGTCTGTAGAAAGACTGTATAGATATGAAACTAAATGTATCACATTCCTTATATTCTCATCTAGATGTTTTAGTATTTGAAGTATTTTTATGGCAGTGCAATTTCTTTACTGCTTTCAAAATAATCAATTTCTTCTATGAGACAAGCAGTTCAGTTTTAGGTTTGTTTTGTTGGGTTTTTTTTACGAAAGTCTCTATGTATATCAGCTTTCTGATTAGACGTGAGAAACTTATTACTCTACTCAACTTATCTATGAATTAAGTTATTGATATGCCTGAAAACTCATTGAATATTGAGAGCAGAAACACAAGAAAACAGCGTATCTACCAGACTTACAATAAGTCAAAACTTACAGGTTGTGCTTTATTTCAGGAAAACACAGCAATTTGCAAAATCTGCTTGGGACTGTGTTTTTAGCCCACTGCTGGTGCTTCTGTTCCAAACAGAGCTAACAATAAAGCATTCTCTTTGACTCTCAATAATATATGCATCATAACCATCAAAGAGTTTCCTTAATACATTGTCCATTATTAATCTCTGGCATCTTAATATTTCTGACTTTACACAGCAGTGAAAACTAATTCAGTCTTTGTTTTACCTGCATCCATTCTGTTGATCTTCAAGTTTTAAAGGGCCTATATTAAGTCAAAACTTTAAGTGCAAGAATCTGAGAGTATATATGTAGCAAATGTTATGGATGATTAATATATGGATGATTAATATTTAGGATATCAGTGATCATCTGAGAAAAAATGTAAATGAGCACAACCCCTTTCTCTGTATGCCATTTTTCTGTATGAATAGCCTTCCAGTCTCCCTATGCAGTTTTATTAAGTTAATATACAAAGAAGATCATTCTCTGAATTACTTGCAATTACTATTTTAAAGAAAAATTCCTATGCATCATGCATTTCACCTTAATTCCAAACACAGATTGACACTAAACTGTTTCAGAAGAGAAAAGAAGAATTTTAAGTCATAAGTGTTGTGAAGAACATTGAAAATACTAGCATGGGAAAATAACATCTGATAGCTTCAAAAAAGATAGGTACAGATACTCTCCCTTAACTTCTTTTTAATTACTCAGCAGCTTGCACTTAAACTTGTGAAAAGAGTGAGGAGAACTAATTTTTCCCTACCTTAAGAATAAGAGTAAAGGTTGATAAAGGGAATATTTACCCTCTTTGCAATTCTGGCATCCATCTGAACATGGTATGCAGTCTTCAGAGTCAGGATCTTCCACTTCACCTATGTTTTGCAAATCATCAATATGGGTTAATTTTAGATAATGAAAGGGCTACATCTGGAAACACTCAGCAAGGTTCCAGGAAATAAACTTGATTCAAATCTAAAAAGGAGAAACACTCACAGAAATTTGTTTTCTCATTTGTTCTTGTGTAACCTCACTCAATTTGAGGAAAATACTGCTGTTTTACATTAACATGATATTAGAAGGGAATCAGAGTAGGAACTTAAGGGCCTTGAGGTCAGGTGTGATTGTATATTTCAAAACAGGATTTGATTAATATGCTTAACCAGATTTCTGTAACAAATTGAATAGAATATTTGTTAACTCCTACTGAAAGATGCTTACCTTCTTTACAACTATGCTTCTGACACATATTGCTTACCTTCTTTACAACTATGCTTCTGACACATATTTTCAGTAAGGTAGTAGCCTCTGAAACATCTTTTGCACTGGTGAGAGTTCAGGCACACCTCACAGTGGCCAGAACAAGGCATACAGGTATGCTCTGCGTGGTAGTGACCTGGAGGACAGCTCTCTCTGCACTCCCCTCGATACAAGAAACGTTCAGTCCCTCTTCTGTCTGTGTGGCAAACAAATAGAAAAAAGTTGTCAACCACAGAGGGCATTTCAGTATAAGAAGAAGCTTTATAAAACACTGGTTCTGTGGTTGAGACACTGACTGCTAGATTTGTACAGTTTTACAGAGTGAACATCTATAAAAGTTTCAGGACCTCAAACATTCCACATTCCTGGAGATTCATGGCTTATAAAGATGTCATGTTAGTAAATAATGACTGTTTACATCCATCAACATAATAAAATAAGGATCAACACTTTTCCACCACTGAGTTTCACTTGCAGAGGAAAAATGAGTATTTGTACTGCATTGTATACAGATATAGAATTACTATTAGGAAAGCAAAGTGGCTCACTTCATCTTTGGAAAGGACCAGTCTTCGTCCCTAGAATATTCAACTGTAATCCTTACCCTAGTGAATCATCTAGATTTGAATTTGAATAGCAAATATGCAGCTATTTGCTATTAGTACATTAGCATTCTGCAGTGCACAGGAACTGGGAGGTCCCCTGCTTCAAATCCTTTTGAATGAGACCTGTGGAAACACCCATAACTCCATGTGCCATCTACTGTAACATGGGTAGTTTTCTAATAGGTTACCCTTCAGTATAAATTACATACATTACTGTGCTAAGTGTATTTCATTGCCTTAACTACAGAGCAAGAATTTGCTTACCATAATTTATTTTTGAAAATGCTTGCAATATAATAATTGCAGCAATAGAGACTAATTGCTGCAATAGCAGCAATAATAGCAAAAATAGCAGAAGCACTCTTTGTTTCTTTTACTTTTCATGCAAAAATTTTTATCATTAACTTTTCCAGACTCCTAAGGGTGTGAATCTCATCAATGTCTTCGTTTCTTAATGCACAGAAACACAAGAATTTCTGTCCACAATAAGGAACAGACTTAAGGAACAACTATACAAACTTGCTCTCACATTAGGCCTGAAGTACTGTTTGAAAATGTCATCTACTGAGTCGCATTTCCCAAAGTGAAAAAGCCAATATCATAAACAGTGTGACTAATTGCCAGCTATGCTAGTGTTTACTTGTAATCTAAACACTTATTACTAAATAAAGCCTGGGCCATTGATGACTAGGACTGAAATGGAAGTAGCAGCTGAAATTAAAAAGGCTGTGAATCCATTGTGAGTCCTCAGAATAGAGCTCATTAAAAATTGTTCTTTATTATGTATATTAGAAGTTAAATACTCATTTCCAAAGGAAGGTCAGGCTAGTTAAAATACTTGTATGTAATAGCCTCAGATTCTTTGCCCATTAGGTGTTACAGAGACAAGACAAAGTAATTTTTAAAATGGAGCTTCAAAAGGAGAAGGGATGCTTTTTTGAATTTCCACAAATTTAACTACATTTGCCTCCCTCTTAACCAAAGTTCTATAAAAATGTCTGTTAGTGGTAAGCTTCTCTTTGCAAACTGTGTTTGTTCAGCTGTAGGGACACAGCAATCTGCAGTGGAACCCACCATGCTTGTTTCTCAGCCTTCCCCAGACAGATGTTACGGAAAGTAGCCTGGCTCCCTGCCTGCTTGTGCAAACTTGCAGTATAGCACATCCTGTGCAGAGGTTGGGGGAGGCATGTATGGAAATTTCTTTTCCAGAAACAGACTACATAGGTTTTCTGTCCGTTTCGCCCCTGCCCCCCCCACCCCGTGCTGTTCTTTCTGTTTCTGTTAACATAGCTCCTCTTGAAAATATACCAATGGAAATGCATTAAGTTGCAAGGACAATATGCAGTCGTGTTTTCTTGTACTATTTAAAAAACAAATTGAGTTCCAATACCCTTCAGAGTTACAACAAGATTACAACACAGATCGGTAGCAAAAGCGCTACTCATTTTATTGACTCTTAAAAACTGGCTCTGAGAGCTGAGAGAAAAGGGAACTTGGAGGCCAAGGGAGGGGAAAAAACTGGCAAGAGGAATTATTTCTTACCTGTTCCACAAGAGGTGCATTTGTTAGGTTCACTTCCACTGCAATCCAGGCAGGTATGATGGCACACATGACATTGCCCTTTAAATTCAAACTTTCCTCTGGGGCATTGCACAACACAGTGACCATCATCAAAGACTCTTTTAAAGAAGATAGGGCATGATTACAAATTTAGCAACTATTTGTTCTTTAAATTTAAAGGAAGCTAAAAAGAAACTCAATATATTCTTCCCTCACTCTATTTACAAGAGTATTTGAACTTTAATCCTTCGTTTTCCCAATCTTATTCGTAGTATTTACTGTATGAAAAGTGTTTTGAACTTGAATCTTAGACTTCAAAGATTATTTTTCTCTGAGACTGTTTCTGAGAAAAATTACCTTTTGATCCTTTACCTAGATGTACTTATAGTATAGTCCGTGCAGCAGTCATTTATGTCTGCTAGAAAGTAAGTAGAACCTGGTTTTTCTCTGTGAATGAATAATTCACCTGTTTTACTTTTAAGACTCCCTTTGAAAAGTACTATGACTTCAGTAAAATGATTTGTAGATGTGCTGGTTTAAAAGTTAACCAGCAAGGCAAAATGAACTCAATTC
>NW_020930464.1:0-6980 GCF_003984885.1 Neopelma chrysocephalum | reverse complement strand
GAATTGAGTTCATTTTGCCTTGCTGGTTAACTTTTAAACCAGCACATCTACAAATCATTTTACTGAAGTCATAGTACTTTTCAAAGGGAGTCTTAAAAGTAAAACAGGTGAATTATTCATTCACAGAGAAAAACCAGGTTCTACTTACTTTCTAGCAGACATAAATGACTGCTGCACGGACTATACTATAAGTACATCTAGGTAAAGGATCAAAAGGTAATTTTTCTCAGAAACAGTCTCAGAGAAAAATAATCTTTGAAGTCTAAGATTCAAGTTCAAAACACTTTTCATACAGTAAATACTACGAATAAGATTGGGAAAACGAAGGATTAAAGTTCAAATACTCTTGTAAATAGAGTGAGGGAAGAATATATTGAGTTTCTTTTTAGCTTCCTTTAAATTTAAAGAACAAATAGTTGCTAAATTTGTAATCATGCCCTATCTTCTTTAAAAGAGTCTTTGATGATGGTCACTGTGTTGTGCAATGCCCCAGAGGAAAGTTTGAATTTAAAGGGCAATGTCATGTGTGCCATCATACCTGCCTGGATTGCAGTGGAAGTGAACCTAACAAATGCACCTCTTGTGGAACAGGTAAGAAATAATTCCTCTTGCCAGTTTTTTCCCCTCCCTTGGCCTCCAAGTTCCCTTTTCTCTCAGCTCTCAGAGCCAGTTTTTAAGAGTCAATAAAATGAGTAGCGCTTTTGCTACCGATCTGTGTTGTAATCTTGTTGTAACTCTGAAGGGTATTGGAACTCAATTTGTTTTTTAAATAGTACAAGAAAACACGACTGCATATTGTCCTTGCAACTTAATGCATTTCCATTGGTATATTTTCAAGAGGAGCTATGTTAACAGAAACAGAAAGAACAGCACGGGGTGGGGGGGGCAGGGGCGAAACGGACAGAAAACCTATGTAGTCTGTTTCTGGAAAAGAAATTTCCATACATGCCTCCCCCAACCTCTGCACAGGATGTGCTATACTGCAAGTTTGCACAAGCAGGCAGGGAGCCAGGCTACTTTCCGTAACATCTGTCTGGGGAAGGCTGAGAAACAAGCATGGTGGGTTCCACTGCAGATTGCTGTGTCCCTACAGCTGAACAAACACAGTTTGCAAAGAGAAGCTTACCACTAACAGACATTTTTATAGAACTTTGGTTAAGAGGGAGGCAAATGTAGTTAAATTTGTGGAAATTCAAAAAAGCATCCCTTCTCCTTTTGAAGCTCCATTTTAAAAATTACTTTGTCTTGTCTCTGTAACACCTAATGGGCAAAGAATCTGAGGCTATTACATACAAGTATTTTAACTAGCCTGACCTTCCTTTGGAAATGAGTATTTAACTTCTAATATACATAATAAAGAACAATTTTTAATGAGCTCTATTCTGAGGACTCACAATGGATTCACAGCCTTTTTAATTTCAGCTGCTACTTCCATTTCAGTCCTAGTCATCAATGGCCCAGGCTTTATTTAGTAATAAGTGTTTAGATTACAAGTAAACACTAGCATAGCTGGCAATTAGTCACACTGTTTATGATATTGGCTTTTTCACTTTGGGAAATGCGACTCAGTAGATGACATTTTCAAACAGTACTTCAGGCCTAATGTGAGAGCAAGTTTGTATAGTTGTTCCTTAAGTCTGTTCCTTATTGTGGACAGAAATTCTTGTGTTTCTGTGCATTAAGAAACGAAGACATTGATGAGATTCACACCCTTAGGAGTCTGGAAAAGTTAATGATAAAAATTTTTGCATGAAAAGTAAAAGAAACAAAGAGTGCTTCTGCTATTTTTGCTATTATTGCTGCTATTGCAGCAATTAGTCTCTATTGCTGCAATTATTATATTGCAAGCATTTTCAAAAATAAATTATGGTAAGCAAATTCTTGCTCTGTAGTTAAGGCAATGAAATACACTTAGCACAGTAATGTATGTAATTTATACTGAAGGGTAACCTATTAGAAAACTACCCATGTTACAGTAGATGGCACATGGAGTTATGGGTGTTTCCACAGGTCTCATTCAAAAGGATTTGAAGCAGGGGACCTCCCAGTTCCTGTGCACTGCAGAATGCTAATGTACTAATAGCAAATAGCTGCATATTTGCTATTCAAATTCAAATCTAGATGATTCACTAGGGTAAGGATTACAGTTGAATATTCTAGGGACGAAGACTGGTCCTTTCCAAAGATGAAGTGAGCCACTTTGCTTTCCTAATAGTAATTCTATATCTGTATACAATGCAGTACAAATACTCATTTTTCCTCTGCAAGTGAAACTCAGTGGTGGAAAAGTGTTGATCCTTATTTTATTATGTTGATGGATGTAAACAGTCATTATTTACTAACATGACATCTTTATAAGCCATGAATCTCCAGGAATGTGGAATGTTTGAGGTCCTGAAACTTTTATAGATGTTCACTCTGTAAAACTGTACAAATCTAGCAGTCAGTGTCTCAACCACAGAACCAGTGTTTTATAAAGCTTCTTCTTATACTGAAATGCCCTCTGTGGTTGACAACTTTTTTCTATTTGTTTGCCACACAGACAGAAGAGGGACTGAACGTTTCTTGTATCGAGGGGAGTGCAGAGAGAGCTGTCCTCCAGGTCACTACCACGCAGAGCATACCTGTATGCCTTGTTCTGGCCACTGTGAGGTGTGCCTGAACTCTCACCAGTGCAAAAGATGTTTCAGAGGCTACTACCTTACTGAAAATATGTGTCAGAAGCATAGTTGTAAAGAAGGTAAGCAATATGTGTCAGAAGCATAGTTGTAAAGAAGGTAAGCATCTTTCAGTAGGAGTTAACAAATATTCTATTCAATTTGTTACAGAAATCTGGTTAAGCATATTAATCAAATCCTGTTTTGAAATATACAATCACACCTGACCTCAAGGCCCTTAAGTTCCTACTCTGATTCCCTTCTAATATCATGTTAATGTAAAACAGCAGTATTTTCCTCAAATTGAGTGAGGTTACACAAGAACAAATGAGAAAACAAATTTCTGTGAGTGTTTCTCCTTTTTAGATTTGAATCAAGTTTATTTCCTGGAACCTTGCTGAGTGTTTCCAGATGTAGCCCTTTCATTATCTAAAATTAACCCATATTGATGATTTGCAAAACATAGGTGAAGTGGAAGATCCTGACTCTGAAGACTGCATACCATGTTCAGATGGATGCCAGAATTGCAAAGAGGGTAAATATTCCCTTTATCAACCTTTACTCTTATTCTTAAGGTAGGGAAAAATTAGTTCTCCTCACTCTTTTCACAAGTTTAAGTGCAAGCTGCTGAGTAATTAAAAAGAAGTTAAGGGAGAGTATCTGTACCTATCTTTTTTGAAGCTATCAGATGTTATTTTCCCATGCTAGTATTTTCAATGTTCTTCACAACACTTATGACTTAAAATTCTTCTTTTCTCTTCTGAAACAGTTTAGTGTCAATCTGTGTTTGGAATTAAGGTGAAATGCATGATGCATAGGAATTTTTCTTTAAAATAGTAATTGCAAGTAATTCAGAGAATGATCTTCTTTGTATATTAACTTAATAAAACTGCATAGGGAGACTGGAAGGCTATTCATACAGAAAAATGGCATACAGAGAAAGGGGTTGTGCTCATTTACATTTTTTCTCAGATGATCACTGATATCCTAAATATTAATCATCCATATATTAATCATCCATAACATTTGCTACATATATACTCTCAGATTCTTGCACTTAAAGTTTTGACTTAATATAGGCCCTTTAAAACTTGAAGATCAACAGAATGGATGCAGGTAAAACAAAGACTGAATTAGTTTTCACTGCTGTGTAAAGTCAGAAATATTAAGATGCCAGAGATTAATAATGGACAATGTATTAAGGAAACTCTTTGATGGTTATGATGCATATATTATTGAGAGTCAAAGAGAATGCTTTATTGTTAGCTCTGTTTGGAACAGAAGCACCAGCAGTGGGCTAAAAACACAGTCCCAAGCAGATTTTGCAAATTGCTGTGTTTTCCTGAAATAAAGCACAACCTGTAAGTTTTGACTTATTGTAAGTCTGGTAGATACGCTGTTTTCTTGTGTTTCTGCTCTCAATATTCAATGAGTTTTCAGGCATATCAATAACTTAATTCATAGATAAGTTGAGTAGAGTAATAAGTTTCTCACGTCTAATCAGAAAGCTGATATACATAGAGACTTTCGTAAAAAAAACCCAACAAAACAAACCTAAAACTGAACTGCTTGTCTCATAGAAGAAATTGATTATTTTGAAAGCAGTAAAGAAATTGCACTGCCATAAAAATACTTCAAATACTAAAACATCTAGATGAGAATATAAGGAATGTGATACATTTAGTTTCATATCTATACAGTCTTTCTACAGACACTCTTAAAAATTAAGTGAATGCTGCGTGGTCTTTTTGTCTTATCTTCCTTGCAACACCACTGATGAATTCAATCTGAGTAAGAACTGCAGAGCAGGTGTAGGAATTGTTCAATGCTATGAGCATTTCAACTAGAAGTGCACTGGGGATAAAAAGGAGGTATGTAATAATTATAGCAATTGGAATCAAAACGATATCGTTCACATATTGAAAAGTAGTTATTCATATATATAAATGCAAATACATTTTATGCATATTTGTGGATCTACAGAAGACCCAAGACCATTCTCTCACAGAAAATCTCCCAGCACCTGCTCTTTCTGAAGTGCTTTGATATCCTTCAATATAAACTCCAAGAAATAAAAGTAATTAACCTCCTTAGGAAGTTATAGTGAGCACAGAGCTACTTAAAGAATTTTTATTAATTTAAAAGGGAATATCAGGCCACCATGACATTACATTGTAAATAGGGAACAATGAAATGTAAGTGGTTCTCTTACTGTCTACAAATTACAAAGATTATTATATTTTTCTCTTTTTTGTAGATACAAATCTAGTTTTTAGGAGCGATAGATAAGCTAATTAAGATAACTGAACTTCCTGTTTTCATACTAGCCTGAAAGACACGCATTTTTTACTCAAAAAATTTTTTCACAAGGCACCAAATAATAAATTAAACCACTATCTGCAGTCTTGATCAGTTTTGTCCTGCTTGGCACAGACAAGAAAATGAATAAGATTTGTTGCCTTTTAACATAGTGCCAGGGGCCAGCACAATAGAGCAAGTAATGGAGGCAGACTGTGTGGGCAATCTCTCTTCTTGATCAGTCTTGACACTACATACAGTTTAAGACACAGGTATTATACTTTTATATTGGTTTGATACTCCTACATCTCATATCAAGTATTTCACAGAAGAATGTAAAACCCACCCAGTAAGTAACACTGCAGGTTATTCTTCACCAGGTATGAGGAGGAACATTGACAGTGTTTGTTTGTAATATTTTCTGAAATCCTTATGGAATATAATTTTCCTCCAAATTTGTAGTCAGTTTTGTCTTAGGGCACCAGCGTGGCAAATATGTCTTTATTGTATCAACACTGGAGGTTAAGAGCAAAGACAGGAACTGTCAGAGAGACTTAATCAAGGACAGGTAAGTCTGTGTAGTTTAAATACAGATGATGATTTCTTTTAAAATCAATCAATTCTTTTCTTTCTGATTTGCTTCATTGATTCAGAGGCTACCCATATTCTGAGGAGATAAAGAATCTTTATTGCTCACAAATACCATTCTGCCTGCAGACACTGACAAGATGTGACACATGTAATAGGAACATTGCCTTAGAAAGCACTAATCACAAAAATATCTATGGCTTTTTGTACACAGTGTCCAAACAATGTCTATGGACATTAGGGTTCACCTTCATACCTTCTTCTGCCCGCATACTCTTGAGTGCATTTGACTCTACTTGATGCCATACTAGCCTAATTGGCATGCTTAGGTGCTCATTTTCCCTTGAGGTCTGAAAGGCAGACTCTCACAGGCATTGAAATCTGAAGGGATAGCCAAAGAAGTCAAGTCTTAAGGATAACTTCAGTATGGATGTTTAATCCTAAAGTCTTACAAGTTTCAAATATATCCCTACTGCCATGCAAGCGAGGGCAAACACAAAATTGGACAAAGTGTCTAAGAAAGTGTGCTAAATACATCACAAGTCCACGCTGCCAAGATTATCTTTATGGTTTTGGTACCTCAGCTCTGGTAACCCAATTCTGGACACTCTGAGACTACTTTTTAGAGCAGCAATGAACTATTGCTCCCTCTGGTGCAGAAATATCCATGGGATCTTTATCTTATATGTAGATATACAATATCTACGGACTTGCATATGTACACTTCACTAGCAGAAACTGTCACACCATTAACTAATACTGCTAACTAACAAAGAGCACCTACTTCATTGAGGAGGAAGATATTTGCAATACATGGAGTTCAAGTGGATCATTGATAAATTCATAGTAATCAACTGAAGGATAGGTCATCCTCTCAGAAGCAATTGCGAAAATCAGCCATTCTCCCAATTTGTGTACCAATCTTCCTGCCAGTGGTCTCCCATGGAGCCACACTTTCCTGACCCAATTCTTAATTACTTGCTGATTCTTTTCCACTCACCTCACCCAACTTGTGAAAGTACAACATCATATGACTTGAAGAGTTCTCATGGCTTCCCACAGACTGCCTCGTCTCCATGAAGAAAAATACAATGTATATCAACTTTCGACCCATGCAGATTTCTGCAGAGAGCAGTATGACATGGTTTATCCAATCTTTACACTAGGACTATTTTCAAAGGCTAACACAGAATAAAGTGCTCCTCAGTAGGGTGCAAAGTGAAGAATGTTCAGCAAACACTTTTGAAGACACCTTACAAAAGAAACAAATATTTAGAAACCCCATGGAGCAGTGTCTCTGACAATAAAGGCCTACCAAAAAGGCATTTAGGCCCAAGTTTGTCCTCTTGCTCCAGCAAGGTAGAATCATAGAATCAACTAGGTTGGAAGGGACCTCTGAGATCATCAAGTCCAACCCTTGATCCAACACCACTGTGG
>NW_020930463.1:0-4540 GCF_003984885.1 Neopelma chrysocephalum | reverse complement strand
TACACCCATCCAGGGATGAATTGGTCCCAGCCGTTCTAACCAGGACAGTAGATAAAGTCAAACATCCATCTGAATCTTGGCCTTTAGGAGCTGTACTTTTTCACTCGCATATTGTCAAGCTTTAGGAATGCTATTCCCCAATTTTGTGCTTTCAATGAAATATTCCAAACCATGTGCCACTCATTCACTTCCCTGTACTTCTCCCTCTCCCCTGCAGCAGGATGGAGAAGAGAATTGGAGGCACAAAAGATAAAGATCACAGTTTAAGATTAGAACAATTTACTGCAAACAGCAATGAAATAAGAAAACAAACAAGAACAGCAACAATATTAATAACAAATTAAATTATTAACCTCTCACCACTATACCACGAAACCCCCCAGCTTGACCACACCATACTATGTGACCTGGAAAGGGATCCCTTCCCCTACCCCTGGAAATGATGTGAGATAGTTCTGAAAATGCCCCTCCTGGCTACTGCAAAAATGAACCCTGTTGTGACTGAAACCAGGACATTATCCACCCCTTATTTTATACCATCTTTGTCAAGCCCAGATCCTCCACCTTCCAATTATACATGTATATATATATATATATGTACACACACACACACACAGACATATACATATATATATATACACAGAAGAACAGGTGTCATTTCCATAGTCAATAGCTGTCCCTCCAAGATAGCTATTGAGTTCATTTAGTCCATGACTGTGGGTTCTATCCATCCTAGACGTCTTTTGGGGCAGGAGTGCTGTCAGCTGGTTGCAAGCTGCATCAGGAGCTCACAGCTGGTGTATCTGGAGCAGTCCATCCTCATTGTCCATGGTAGTTATGGCATACAGTGGTAGTGTCATTTAGCAACCAATATTATACAACTCAACATTACAGACTGTTCTCACCCAAAAATCTAATCCCCTTGACATACACATCATGTTTCCCTGTCCCTCTGCTGTACCCACCAAGTGCACCCAGGCCCTTGAGAAAAAACAATCCCAACAATGGGTTTACTTTTGCTTGAGGCAGGACTAATCCAAAGTATCTTCCCTAACATATTTCTTTATCCCCTTCTGGTGGGAGTTTTGATTTGGCAGGGCCAGCTGGATTGGTAGAGACTCTAGTGTTAACTAACTAGCTGTTAAATGTAGGTCCTAATGTTTGAAGGTTCCCCCATCCATTGCTTTAAATGTGGTTTTTATAGTCCATTGTACTGTTCAATTTTCCCAGAGGTGAGTATATGACAGAGAATGTGATATATCTACTCAATACCATGCTTTCTATGAGGTTATTTTAAATGAGTTCCTGTTATCTGACTCAATTCTTTCTGGGGTGTCATGTTGGCACAGGACTTGCTTTTCAAGGCCCAAGGGGGTGTTCCAAGCAGTGGTGTGAGGCACAGGGTATGCCTCCAGTGGATGTTTCCAACATCGTAAGCATATAGTGTTTGCCTTGGCGCTTTTGCAGGAGTGTAACGTAATCATATCTGCCAGGTCTCCATATATATATATATTTCAGTCATCATTCACCATACCAAAGAGGGTTAGATTGGCCTGCTTGATTGCAGCACATGTTTCAGAGTTATGGATAACCTGGGAGTGTGCATGGTTGAGTCCTCCCCTTGATCATGACCCTATCTCTATGTTGCATCTCTTCCCTAATGACCTGAGGCACCACAGGCCCACCGAGCCAGAAATAATTCACTCGTGCTGTCAGTCCAGATCCCCTGAGACATTTTAATCTCGGCAGCCCAATTCACCTGTCCATTGTTGTGATGTTCTTCAGTAGCCTGACTCTTGGGTACATGTGCATCTACAATAATGTACTTTTACAGCCATCTTCTCTACCCAGACAGTGATGCCTTGCCACAATTCAGCAACCCAGATAAGTTTACCTCTGTCCTGCTAATTCATCTTTCTCCATCAGTCTAGTCAACCCCACAGAGCATTTGCTACCATCCACGAGCCAGTGCAAAGGTAGAGTGCTGGACATTTCTCTCATTCAGTGATATCTAAAGTTAGCTGAGTGCCTTTCAGGTCTGCAACCTGACTTGATCCACCTTGTCCCTCAATAGATTCTGTGACTCATGACATAGGACTCCACACTGTAGCTTTCCATTTTTGATATATCCCTACAGTAGGGCAGGAACTGTCAGTAAAGAGAGCATATTGCTTTTCATTTTATGGTAGCTGATTAAATGTCGGGGCCTCCTCAGCACGTGTCACCTCCTTCTCCTCTGACAATGATGAGAGCTTTAAATTTTCACCTTCAGGCTAGTTCATGATGACTTCCAAGATCCCTGGTCAAGTGGGGTTTCCTATTCAAGTTTGCTGTGTGATCAGCATGACCCATGTAGTATCAGTGGCATGATGTGTGGAAGGGACTTTCCCTTTGAACATCCAGCCCAACACTGGCAGTTGGGATGCCAGGAGGAACTGTGCTTCTAATCACTTCTAAAGCAGCTCAAATCCCTTAATAAGGTACCAATATCTTTTTTAGTTAGGGTGTAACAGGTCTCAGATCCTTTGTATCTCGGACTCCAGAACCCCAGTCATTCCAGCACTCCAGAATCCTTGAGTCTCCACTGGTACTTTTTGCCAGAGACTCCAGGAAGGAGTTCCAGGAGTTCCAGGAAGGAACCATTCTCCCCAGCTGCAATGTAGAGAACATTTTTCACATCTTGTCCTGTCCTGACTGGCCCAAGAGCTACTGCATGAATAATCTCCTATTTAATTTGCTCAAAAGCTTGTTGTTTTTCAGGCCCCCATTTAGAATTGTTCTTCTTCCAGGTCACATGATAGGGAGGTCTTACAATCTGACTGTAATCTGGAATATGCACTCTCCATAAATACACAGTGCCTAGGAAAGCCCGTGTTTCCTTTTTGCTGCTTGGTGGGGACATAGCTCCTGTTTTGTTGACCACATCTGTTGGAATCTGATGACATCCATCTTGCCGCTTTACTCCTAAAATCTGAATTTCCTGGGCAGGTCCCTTGACCTCTCTTTGCTTTATGGCAAAACTGGCCTTCAGGAGGATCTGAATTATCTTCTACCCCTTTCTCAAAAACTTCCTCTACTGTGTTGCCCCACACAATGATGTCATCAATGCATTGCAAGTGTTCTGGGACCTCACCCTTTTCCAGTGCAGTCTGGGTCAGTTCGTAACAAATAGTGGGGCTGTGTTTCCACCTCTGGGGCAGTTGTTTCCAAGTGTACTGGACACCACACCAGGTGAAAGCAGAATGGCCTGCACTCTTGATGCCAAAGGAGTGGAGAAAAACACATTAACAATGTCGATGGTGGCACCACTTTGCTGCCTTGGACTCCAGTTTGTACTGAAGTTCCAGCACGTCTCACACAGCAGCACTGAGTGGTGGTGTGACTTCTTTCAGGCCATGATAGTCTACTGTCAATCTCCACTCTTCAGTGGACTATTAAAGAGTGAGTGAGTCTTACTGATCTCTCCCTGGCTCTCCAGTTCATGAATCATCTCATGGATGGGGGTCACAGAGTCCCGGTTGGTGCAGTATTGTTGACAGTGCACTGCTGTGGTAGTGATTGGTACCTGTAGTTCTTTGGCCCTCAGCAGTGCCTCAGCAGAAGGGTCCTCTGAGAGACCCAGAAAGGTATTCTGTTGTCTAATTTCCTGTGTCTCCCAGAAGCCATCCCAAAAGCAACAATGCCTTTTTGATCCTTGAAATACCCTCTCCTGAGATAATCTATGCCAAGGCTGCACGGGGCCTCTGGACCAGGCACAGTGGGGTGTTTTTGCCATTCATTCCCAGTCAGGCTCACTTCAGCTTCCAGTACAATCAGCTATTGGGATTCCCCTGTCACCCCCAAAATAGAGATGGATTTTGCCTCTACATATCTTGATGGCATCAGGGTGCATTGTGCACTGGTGTCAAGTAAAGCCTTACACTTCTGTGGGTCTGATGTGTCAGGTTATTGAATCTACATAGTCCAAAGATCCAATTCTCCCTTTCTTCCACCTGGCTGAAGGCAGGGCCCCTCTATTTCTGTTCATAGTACTTATTGCTCCCTTCTTGGAAATAAGTAATGGAGGTCCCCTCAAGAGAATCAGAGGTAAAATCAGCTCTCCTATTCTGTGTGAGGACTTGCCCACTGGAAACTGAAGTGACATTTATGCTTGAAGAATTGTGGTTGTCCTTCCTTTCAACTCTTGTGACCATGTTGCTAGGGCAGAGGTGAATTTTCCATCCCACTTCCTCACGCCATCTCCACTGTTGCAGAGGAAAAAACACACCTTGTGGTGTGTACCCTCTTTCTCACAAAGTGGGGTGCCTTCTTCTATTAGCAGACACTCTGGTCTATACCAGTGGGGAATGGGACATTTCCTCTCTAATTTGCTTGAATCTTTCAAACCTGTCTGCAGTCTTGGAAAGTCTTTCCACAGCTGAGACGCAGGTCAGTAGGGAGGAAAGGAGACAATCACAGAATCATAGCATCATAGAATCAGCCCAGTTGGAAAAGACCTCTGAGATCATCAAGTCCAACCCTTGATCCAACACCACTGTGG
>NW_020930462.1:0-4540 GCF_003984885.1 Neopelma chrysocephalum | reverse complement strand
CCACAGTGGTGTTGGATCAAGGGTTGGACTTGATGATCTCAGAGGTCTTTTCCAACTGGGCTGATTCTATGATGCTATGATTCTGTGATTGTCTCCTTTCCTCCCTACTGACCTGCGTCTCAGCTGTGGAAAGACTTTCCAAGACTGCAGACAGGTTTGAAAGATTCAAGCAAATTAGAGAGGAAATGTCCCATTCCCCACTGGTATAGACCAGAGTGTCTGCTAATAGAAGAAGGCACCCCACTTTGTGAGAAAGAGGGTACACACCACAAGGTGTGTTTTTTCCTCTGCAACAGTGGAGATGGCGTGAGGAAGTGGGATGGAAAATTCACCTCTGCCCTAGCAACATGGTCACAAGAGTTGAAAGGAAGGACAACCACAATTCTTCAAGCATAAATGTCACTTCAGTTTCCAGTGGGCAAGTCCTCACACAGAATAGGAGAGCTGATTTTACCTCTGATTCTCTTGAGGGGACCTCCATTACTTATTTCCAAGAAGGGAGCAATAAGTACTATGAACAGAAATAGAGGGGCCCTGCCTTCAGCCAGGTGGAAGAAAGGGAGAATTGGATCTTTGGACTATGTAGATTCAATAACCTGACACATCAGACCCACAGAAGTGTAAGGCTTTACTTGACACCAGTGCACAATGCACCCTGATGCCATCAAGATATGTAGAGGCAAAATCCATCTCTATTTTGGGGGTGACAGGGGAATCCCAATAGCTGATTGTACTGGAAGCTGAAGTGAGCCTGACTGGGAATGAATGGCAAAAACACCCCACTGTGCCTGGTCCAGAGGCCCCGTGCAGCCTTGGCATAGATTATCTCAGGAGAGGGTATTTCAAGGATCAAAAAGGCATTGTTGCTTTTGGGATGGCTTCTGGGAGACACAGGAAATTAGACAACAGAATACCTTTCTGGGTCTCTCAGAGGACCCTTCTGCTGAGGCACTGCTGAGGGCCAAAGAACTACAGGTACCAATCACTACCACAGCAGTGCACTGTCAACAATACTGCACCAACCGGGACTCTGTGACCCCCATCCATGAGATGATTCATGAACTGGAGAGCCAGGGAGAGATCAGTAAGACTCACTCACTCTTTAATAGTCCACTGAAGAGTGGAGATTGACAGTAGACTATCATGGCCTGAAAGAAGTCACACCACCACTCAGTGCTGCTGTGTGAGACGTGCTGGAACTTCAGTACAAACTGGAGTCCAAGGCAGCAAAGTGGTGCCACCATCGACATTGTTAATGTGTTTTTCTCCACTCCTTTGGCATCAAGAGTGCAGGCCATTCTGCTTTCACCTGGTGTGGTGTCCAGTACACTTGGAAACAACTGCCCCAGAGGTGGAAACACAGCCCCACTATTTGTTACGAACTGACCCAGACTGCACTGGAAAAGGGTGAGGTCCCAGAACACTTGCAATGCATTGATGACATCATTGTGTGGGGCAACACAGTAGAGGAAGTTTTTGAGAAAGGGGTAGAAGATAATTCAGATCCTCCTGAAGGCCAGTTTTGCCATAAAGCAAAGAGAGGTCAAGGGACCTGCCCAGGAAATTCAGATTTTAGGAGTAAAGCGGCAAGATGGATGTCATCAGATTCCAACAGATGTGGTCAACAAAACAGGAGCTATGTCCCCACCAAGCAGCAAAAAGGAAACACGGGCTTTCCTAGGCACTGTGTATTTATGGAGAGTGCATATTCCAGATTACAGTCAGATTGTAAGACCTCCCTATCATGTGACCTGGAAGAAGAACAATTCTAAATGGGGGCCTGAAAAACAACAAGCTTTTGAGCAAATTAAATAGGAGATTATTCATGCAGTAGCTCTTGGGCCAGTCAGGACAGGACAAGATGTGAAAAATGTTCTCTACATTGCAGCTGGGGAGAATGGTTCCTTCCTGGAACTCCTGGAACTCCTTCCTGGAGTCTCTGGCAAAAAGTACCAGTGGAGACTCAAGGATTCTGGAGTGCTGGAATGACTGGGGTTCTGGAGTCCGAGATACAAAGGATCTGAGACCTGTTACACCCTAACTAAAAAAGATATTGGTACCTTATTAAGGGATTTGAGCTGCTTTAGAAGTGATTAGAAGCACAGTTCCTCCTGGCATCCCAACTGCCAGTGTTGGGCTGGATGTTCAAAGGGAAAGTCCCTTCCACACATCATGCCACTGATACTACATGGGTCATGCTGATCACACAGCAAACTTGAATAGGAAACCCCACTTGACCAGGGATCTTGGAAGTCATCATGAACTAGCCTGAAGGTGAAAATTTAAAGCTCTCATCATTGTCAGAGGAGAAGGAGGTGACACGTGCTGAGGAGGCCCCGACATTTAATCAGCTACCATAAAATGAAAAGCAATATGCTCTCTTTACTGACAGTTCCTGCCCTACTGTAGGGATATATCAAAAATGGAAAGCTACAGTGTGGAGTCCTATGTCATGAGTCACAGAATCTATTGAGGGACAAGGTGGATCAAGTCAGGTTGCAGACCTGAAAGGCACTCAGCTAACTTTAGATATCACTGAATGAGAGAAATGTCCAGCACTCTACCTTTGCACTGGCTCGTGGATGGTAGCAAATGCTCTGTGGGGTTGACTAGACTGATGGAGAAAGATGAATTAGCAGGACAGAGGTAAACTTATCTGGGTTGCTGAATTGTGGCAAGGCATCACTGTCTGGGTAGAGAAGATGGCTGTAAAAGTACATTATTGTAGATGCACATGTACCCAAGAGTCAGGCTACTGAAGAACATCACAACAATGGACAGGTGAATTGGGCTGCCGAGATTAAAATGTCTCAGGGGATCTGGACTGACAGCACGAGTGAATTATTTCTGGCTCGGTGGGCCTGTGGTGCCTCAGGTCATTAGGGAAGAGATGCAACATAGAGATAGGGTCATGATCAAGGGGAGGACTCAACCATGCACACTCCCAGGTTATCCATAACTCTGAAACATGTGCTGCAATCAAGCAGGCCAATCTAACCCTCTTTGGTATGGTGAATGATGACTGAAATATATATATATATGGAGACCTGGCAGATATGATTACGTTACACTCCTGCAAAAGCGCCAAGGCAAACACTATATGCTTACGATGTTGGAAACATCCACTGGAGGCATACCCTGTGCCTCACACCACTGCTTGGAACACCCCCTTGGGCCTTGAAAAGCAAGTCCTGTGCCAACATGACACCCCAGAAAGAATTGAGTCAGATAACAGGAACTCATTTAAAATAACCTCATAGAAAGCATGGTATTGAGTAGATATATCACATTCTCTGTCATATACTCACCTCTGGGAAAATTGAACAGTACAATGGACTATAAAAACCACATTTAAAGCAATGGATGGGGGAACCTTCAAACATTAGGACCTACATTTAACAGCTAGTTAGTTAACACTAGAGTCTCTACCAATCCAGCTGGCCCTGCCAAATCAAAACTCCCACCAGAAGGGGATAAAGAAATATGTTAGGGAAGATACTTTGGATTAGTCCTGCCTCAAGCAAAAGTAAACCCATTGTTGGGATTGTTTTTTCTCAAGGGCCTGGGTGCACTTGGTGGGTACAGCAGAGGGACAGGGAAACATGATGTGTATGTCAAGGGGATTAGATTTTTGGGTGAGAACAGTCTGTAATGTTGAGTTGTATAATATTGGTTGCTAAATGACACTACCACTGTATGCCATAACTACCATGGACAATGAGGATGGACTGCTCCAGATACACCAGCTGTGAGCTCCTGATGCAGCTTGCAACCAGCTGACAGCACTCCTGCCCCAAAAGACGTCTAGGATGGATAGAACCCACAGTCATGGACTAAATGAACTCAATAGCTATCTTGGAGGGACAGCTATTGACTATGGAAATGACACCTGTTCTTCTGTGTATATATATATATGTATATGTCTGTGTGTGTGTGTGTGTACATATATATATATATATACATGTATAATTGGAAGGTGGAGGATCTGGGCTTGACAAAGATGGTATAAAATAAGGGGTGGATAATGTCCTGGTTTCAGTCACAACAGGGTTCATTTTTGCAGTAGCCAGGAGGGGCATTTTCAGAACTATCTCACATCATTTCCAGGGGTAGGGGAAGGGATCCCTTTCCAGGTCACATAGTATGGTGTGGTCAAGCTGGGGGGTTTCGTGGTATAGTGGTGAGAGGTTAATAATTTAATTTGTTATTAATATTGTTGCTGTTCTTGTTTGTTTTCTTATTTCATTGCTGTTTGCAGTAAATTGTTCTAATCTTAAACTGTGATCTTTATCTTTTGTGCCTCCAATTCTCTTCTCCATCCTGCTGCAGGGGAGAGGGAGAAGTACAGGGAAGTGAATGAGTGGCACATGGTTTGGAATATTTCATTGAAAGCACAAAATTGGGGAATAGCATTCCTAAAGCTTGACAATATGCGAGTGAAAAAGTACAGCTCCTAAAGGCCAAGATTCAGATGGATGTTTGACTTTATCTACTGTCCTGGTTAGAACGGCTGGGACCAATTCATCCCTGGATGGGTGTA
>NW_020930461.1:0-664 GCF_003984885.1 Neopelma chrysocephalum | reverse complement strand
ATGTGCTGGTTTAAAAGTTAACCAGCAAGGCAAAATGAACTCAATTCAAAAGAGAGATTTATAAGTCAGAATAACAATTTATTAAAATAATGCAATAAGTACAATTATACAGACAGACAATTGGTTTTAATCCACAAAACCCAAATGTACAAACCCAGCACCCTGGGGTATGAACAAAAGTGGTGTACCTTGGCCCACCCCCCGAGTCCAAAGCAAAGGGAGAGGGAATAAACCTGCTGGTGGGAGAGCTGCTGCAGTCTGGTCAGAAGTGGTGATTGCAGTCCAGTCGAGGGTGGTGGTCTCAGCCTGGTTGGGAGCAGCGGTGGTCTGCTGTCTTCCTCTGGGTCCCACGAGAGAGAGCCCCAAGGCTCTGAAACTCCCAGTTATATACTCTCCAGTTCAGGCGGGAGTGCTCAGTCCCTCCCTCAGAGTAGGGAATTCCATAAAAGGGCATGTGGATGCTCAGTCCCTCTTATCAGAGCGGGGAATTCCATATAAGGATATCAGAGCGGGGAATTCCATAAAAGGGTACAGGAACATCTTCCCACCATGCAGGCCTCTACTGACAGCAGTTTTTGGGAAATGGCATGGAGGCTATAGAATACACAGTTTTGGGTTACACCCATCCAGGGATGAATTGGTCCCAGCCGTTCTAACCAGGACA
>NW_020930460.1:0-664 GCF_003984885.1 Neopelma chrysocephalum | reverse complement strand
TGTCCTGGTTAGAACGGCTGGGACCAATTCATCCCTGGATGGGTGTAACCCAAAACTGTGTATTCTATAGCCTCCATGCCATTTCCCAAAAACTGCTGTCAGTAGAGGCCTGCATGGTGGGAAGATGTTCCTGTACCCTTTTATGGAATTCCCCGCTCTGATATCCTTATATGGAATTCCCCGCTCTGATAAGAGGGACTGAGCATCCACATGCCCTTTTATGGAATTCCCTACTCTGAGGGAGGGACTGAGCACTCCCGCCTGAACTGGAGAGTATATAACTGGGAGTTTCAGAGCCTTGGGGCTCTCTCTCGTGGGACCCAGAGGAAGACAGCAGACCACCGCTGCTCCCAACCAGGCTGAGACCACCACCCTCGACTGGACTGCAATCACCACTTCTGACCAGACTGCAGCAGCTCTCCCACCAGCAGGTTTATTCCCTCTCCCTTTGCTTTGGACTCGGGGGGTGGGCCAAGGTACACCACTTTTGTTCATACCCCAGGGTGCTGGGTTTGTACATTTGGGTTTTGTGGATTAAAACCAATTGTCTGTCTGTATAATTGTACTTATTGCATTATTTTAATAAATTGTTATTCTGACTTATAAATCTCTCTTTTGAATTGAGTTCATTTTGCCTTGCTGGTTAACTTTTAAACCAGCACAT
>NW_020930459.1:0-5403 GCF_003984885.1 Neopelma chrysocephalum | reverse complement strand
TACACCCATCCAGGGATGAATTGGTCCCAGCCGTTCTAACCAGGACATTATCCACCCCTTATTCTATGCCATCCATGTCATGCCCAAATTTACCCCCTTAAAAACTATGTCTCTTTAAAACTATATACACATATGTACAATGAAACATTACGGACCATTCTCACTCAAAATTAGGTCCCCTTGTGGTACACAACGTGTCTCCCCATCTTTTTGCATTACCCACCAGGTGAAACCAGGTCCTTGAGCAAAAACAATCCCTCGGATGGGTTTGCCTTTGCTTGAGGTGGGACTAATCCAAACAGTCTTCCCTAACATACCTCTCATATGCACCACGGGGACTTTATCTCCATTTACGGTATGCAAAGGTTCTGATTGGGCAGGGCCAGCTCGATTAATGGAGCCTCGCGTGTTGACCAACCAGGTGGCCTTTGCTAAATGCAGCTCCCAGTGTTTGAGAGTCTCCCCACACAGTGCCTTCAGGGTGGTTTTCAGCAGTCCGTTGCACCGTTCAACTTTTCCAGCAGCTGGTGCATGGTAGGGGATATGATACACCCACTCAATGCCGTGCTCTCTGGCCCAGGTGTCTACGAGGCCATTCTTGAAATGGGTCCCATTATCAGACTCAATTCTCTCCGGGGTGCCGTGTCGCCACAGGACTTGTTTTTCAAGGCCCAGGATGGTATTCCGGGCAGTGGCATGAGGTACGGGGTATGTCTCCAGCCATCCAGTACTTCCTTCTACCATGGTAAGTACGTAGCGCTTGCCCTGGCGGGTTTTGGGGAGCGTGATGTAGTCAACTTGCCAGGCTTCCCCATACCTGTACTTTGACCACCGTCCACCATACCATAGAGGCTTCACCCGCTTGGCCTGCTTGATGGCAGCACATGTCTCACAGTCATGGATGACCTGTGAGACAATGTCCTTGGTTAAGTCCACCCCTCGGTCCTGAGCCCATCTGTATGTTGCATCTCTCCCCTGGTGACCGGAGGCGTCATGGGCCCATCGAGCCAGAAATAATTCTCCTTTGTGTTGCCAATCCAGATCCACCTGAGAGACTTTAATCCTGGCAGCTCGGTCCGCCTGCTCGTTGTTGCGATGCTCCTCATTAGCCCGTTTCTTGCGTACGTGAGCGTCTACGTGACCGACCTTCACACTCAGCTTCTCTACCCGGCCAGCGATGTCCTGCCACATCTCCGCTGCCCAGATGGGTTTCCCTTGGCGCTGCCAGTTGGCCTTTTTCCATCGCTCTAGCCATCCCCACAGAGCATTGGCCACCATCCATGAGTCAGTGTAGATATAGAGTCTTGGCCACTTCTCTCGTTCAGCTATATCCAAAGCCAACTGAACGGCTTTAAGCTCTGCGAACTGACTTGACCCACCTTGTCCTTCGGTTGCTTCTGCAACTCGCCGTGTGGGACTCCACACGGCTGCCTTCCATTTTCGGTTTGTCCCTACAATGCGGCAGGAGCCATCCGTGAAGAGCGCATATCGCCTTTCATCTGCTGGTAGCTTGTCATATGGTGGGGCCTCCTCAGCCCGTGTCACCTGCTCCTCTTCTTCTTCAGAGGATAGTCCAAAACTCTCACCTTCGGGCCAATTGGTGATAATTTCCAGAATCCCAGGGCGATTAGGATTCCCTATCCGGGTTCGTTGTGTGATCAGAGCGATCCACTTACTCCATGTGGCATCGGTGGCGTGATGTGTAGCAGGAACTCTCCCCTTGAACATCCAGCCCAGCACTGGTAGTCGGGGTGCCAGGAGGAGCTGCGCTTCGGTGCCGATCACTTCTGAGGCAGCTCGAAGTCCTTCATAAGCAGCCAGGATCTCTTTCTCAGTTGGTGTATAGCTGGCTTCAGATCCTTTGTATCCCCGACTCCAGAATCCCAGCGGTCGTCCTCGGGTCTCCCCAGGCACTTTCTGCCAGAGGCTCCAAGAAGGGCCATTCTTCCCGGCTGCAGTGTAGAGCATGTTCTTCACGTCCTGTCCTGTCCTTACTGGCCCAAGGGCTACCGCATGGGCAATCTCCTGTTTGATTTGTTCAAAGGCCTGTTGTTGTTCAGGCCCCCACTGGAAATCATTTTTCTTCCGTGTCACAAGGTAGAGAGGGCTTACAATTTGACTGTACTCGGGGATATGCATCCTCCAAAAGCCCACAGCGCCTAGGAAAGCCTGTGTTTCCTTCTTGCTGGTTGGTGGGGACATGGCTGCTATTTTGTTAATTACCTCCGTTGGAATTAGGCGACGTCCATCTTGCCACTTCACTCCTAAGAACTGAATTTCCTGAGCAGGTCCCTTGACCTTACTTCGTTTAATGGCAAAACCAGCTCTTAGGAGGATCTGGATTATCTTCTCTCCTTTCTCGAAGACTTCCCCCGCTGTGTTCCCCCATACAATGATGTCATCAATGTACTGTAGATGTTCTGGAGCCTCGCCCTTTTCCAGTGCAGTCTGGATCAGTCCATGGCAAATGCTGGGACTGTGTTTCCAGCCCTGAGGCAGTCGATTCCAGGTGTACTGCACACCTCTCCAAGTGAAAGCAAATTGTGGCCTGCACTCCGCTGCCAAAGGAATGGAGAAGAAGGCGTTGGCAATGTCAATGGTGGCATACCACTTGGCTGCCTTGGACTCCAGCTCGTACTGGAGCTCCAGCATGTCCGGCACAGCAGCACTCAGGGGTGGTGTGACTTCATTGAGTCCACGGTAATCCACCGTCAGCCTCCACTCTCCGCTGGACTTACGCACTGGCCATATAGGGCTATTAAAGGGTGAGCGAGTCTTGCTGACCACCCCCTGGGTCTCCAGTTCACGGATCATCTTATGTATGGGAGTCACAGAGTCTCGGTCGGTGCGGTATTGCCGACGGTGCACTGTTGCTGTGGCTATCGGTACCAACTGTTCTTCAACCTTCAGCAGTCCCACAGCAGAGGGGTCCTCTGAGAGGCCAGGCAAGGTGTTCAACTGTCTAATTTCCTCTGCCTCCACAGTAGCTATGCCAAACGCCCAACGAAGTCCTTTTGGGTCTTTGAAATACTCACTCCTCAGGTAATCTATGCCAAGGATGCACGGGGCCTCTGGACCAGTCACGATGGGGTGTCTGTGCCATTCCTTCCCAGTCAGGCTCACTTCAGCTTCCAGTACAGTCAGCTGTTGGGATCCCCCTGTCACCCCAGAAATAGAGATGGATTCTGCCCCTATGTATCTTGATGGCATCAAAGTACATTGTGCGCCGGTGTCAACTAAAGCCTTATATCTTTGTGGCTCTGATGTGCCAGGCCACCGAATCCACACTGTCCAATAGACTCGATTGTCCCTCTCCTCTACCTGGCTAGAGGCAGGGCACCCCTAGTCCTGGTCATGGTACTCGTTGCGCTCTTCTTGTAAGTATGACCTGGAAGTCCCTTCAAGAGGATCAGACATGTCATCATTCCTGGGCCGTCTGGAGTCTTGCCTATGAGAGACTGGAGCAGCATTCATCTTCAAAGAGTTCCTTGTGGTACTTGTCCCTCTTTTCAATTCACGTACCCGGGCTGCTAAGGAAGAGGTGGGTTTCCCATCCCACTTCCTCATATCTTCTCCGTGCTCTTGGAGGTAAAACCATAGATTGCCACGTGGAGTGTACCCTCTCTCCTTAGCTGGGGGACGCTGGCTCCTGATAGCAGAGACCCTTGTTTGTCCTGGCGAGGTATGGAAGATCCCTTCCTTAATTTCTTCTCTTAGCCTCTGGTGTCCTTCTTCAATCTTCTCTTCCAGGCTTCGGACATGTTCAGCCAGTTTGGTTTCCACCGATGAGACGTGGGCTCGTAATGGGGCGGTGACAGTGTCTTCATAAATCCTGAGTTTGCTGACCAATGCACAAACCTTGTCCTCTCCCTCCCTCCATTGCAGCGTTGCTAGGTAGCGGGAATACATTTCTGGCCCGAGTCGTGCAAACTTCAACCACATCTGGGATGTGCACTGTACACCATCTGGACTTTTAGGAAATCTTTCGTCCTCTGAAAAGATTATCTCCAGTACAGCCAATTCTCTCAAGCACCGGATACCTTGTTCCATCGTGTTCCACTGTCCTTGCTGTACGTGGAGGTCCTCCTTGCAAAGGTATCTCTCCCTTACACTGGACAACAGTCGCCGCCACAGGCTGAGAGTTCCCTGCCTCCTTCCAATCCCCTGATCAATGACGACATCTCGAGACAGGGATCCCAGTTGCCTTGCTTCACTTCCATCTAGAATTGTGTCGTTAGCGGCAGCATCCCAGATTCGGAGCAGCCAGGTCAGGATGGACTCGTTCGCCTGCCGTGTGAACTCTCTCCGAAGCTCACGAAGCTCACCCAGGGATAGGGACCGAGTGATTATTTCTGGCTCTGTCTCCTCCGGTGGATGTGAAGGTCCTGCCTCTTCGTCATCATTTGCTATGCGAACTGATTTGGTCTTCGATTTCCTTTTCTGGACAGGGGCGACTGCTATTGGTTTCTGTTGTCCTTCTGGCTCCTCGATAGTTTGTGTGGACATGGTGCCAGTTGATTTGCTCCTTCTCTCCTCCCCCTGGCAGTGCTGTACCATGTCAAGCAGTGCCCGGTAAGCAGTGGCCAGGGCCCAGCAGGTTGCTGTGAGCTGACCATCTCTGGAGCTGCCAGAGCATTTTTCCTTTACCAGTTTTATCATGCTGACAGGATCCTGCAGTTGTTCAGGGGTGAATTTCCAGATCATGGGAGGAGAAAACTTCTCCAAATACTGGCCGATGTCCTCCCACTTCCCGTGCCACTCAGCGTTATCCATTCCCAGGACAGGCGTCCAAACAGCCTCCCTAGAAGGCCCTGTTCTGACCCTAAACATGGTGTAAACAGTACAGAGCAGACAGAGCAGCAGACAGAGCAACACTAACAATAACATTATGCCGTCCTTAGCATCAAAAGGAAAATCAATATTTTCAAAAACTGTTGTACCAGGTCTGAAGGGAAAGAAAGAGGTGAGAGGCTGGAAACCACCATTCCCCACTGTTCCCCCAAAGGGCTGGGTGCAATTTTTAATGAGGCCCCAGAGGTAGCAACCTAAGCCAGGACAGGTAAACAGGACTGAATACACATTTACAATGAAACTCATTGCTTCTGAGGTTATGATGACATAAACATAGTATACTAGTAAAGCAATTTGGATCCCTCTCCCTGGTCTTAAAGAGAGCATTAAAAACGGCAAATAGTACCCCATTTGTGGAAATATGAACATGCTCAGATAAAACACCCACATGAATGCACCAAACAACATGTTGATCGGGGAGTTTCTGTATCCAAATACACAGATGCTTAAAATGAAATTGTGATTCTGACTTCTCTCTCTCTGCCCCAACGTTTGGGCGCCAAAAATGTGCTGGTTTAAAAGTTAACCAGCAAGGCAAAATGAACTCAATTC
>NW_020930458.1:0-5403 GCF_003984885.1 Neopelma chrysocephalum | reverse complement strand
GAATTGAGTTCATTTTGCCTTGCTGGTTAACTTTTAAACCAGCACATTTTTGGCGCCCAAACGTTGGGGCAGAGAGAGAGAAGTCAGAATCACAATTTCATTTTAAGCATCTGTGTATTTGGATACAGAAACTCCCCGATCAACATGTTGTTTGGTGCATTCATGTGGGTGTTTTATCTGAGCATGTTCATATTTCCACAAATGGGGTACTATTTGCCGTTTTTAATGCTCTCTTTAAGACCAGGGAGAGGGATCCAAATTGCTTTACTAGTATACTATGTTTATGTCATCATAACCTCAGAAGCAATGAGTTTCATTGTAAATGTGTATTCAGTCCTGTTTACCTGTCCTGGCTTAGGTTGCTACCTCTGGGGCCTCATTAAAAATTGCACCCAGCCCTTTGGGGGAACAGTGGGGAATGGTGGTTTCCAGCCTCTCACCTCTTTCTTTCCCTTCAGACCTGGTACAACAGTTTTTGAAAATATTGATTTTCCTTTTGATGCTAAGGACGGCATAATGTTATTGTTAGTGTTGCTCTGTCTGCTGCTCTGTCTGCTCTGTACTGTTTACACCATGTTTAGGGTCAGAACAGGGCCTTCTAGGGAGGCTGTTTGGACGCCTGTCCTGGGAATGGATAACGCTGAGTGGCACGGGAAGTGGGAGGACATCGGCCAGTATTTGGAGAAGTTTTCTCCTCCCATGATCTGGAAATTCACCCCTGAACAACTGCAGGATCCTGTCAGCATGATAAAACTGGTAAAGGAAAAATGCTCTGGCAGCTCCAGAGATGGTCAGCTCACAGCAACCTGCTGGGCCCTGGCCACTGCTTACCGGGCACTGCTTGACATGGTACAGCACTGCCAGGGGGAGGAGAGAAGGAGCAAATCAACTGGCACCATGTCCACACAAACTATCGAGGAGCCAGAAGGACAACAGAAACCAATAGCAGTCGCCCCTGTCCAGAAAAGGAAATCGAAGACCAAATCAGTTCGCATAGCAAATGATGACGAAGAGGCAGGACCTTCACATCCACCGGAGGAGACAGAGCCAGAAATAATCACTCGGTCCCTATCCCTGGGTGAGCTTCGTGAGCTTCGGAGAGAGTTCACACGGCAGGCGAACGAGTCCATCCTGACCTGGCTGCTCCGAATCTGGGATGCTGCCGCTAACGACACAATTCTAGATGGAAGTGAAGCAAGGCAACTGGGATCCCTGTCTCGAGATGTCGTCATTGATCAGGGGATTGGAAGGAGGCAGGGAACTCTCAGCCTGTGGCGGCGACTGTTGTCCAGTGTAAGGGAGAGATACCTTTGCAAGGAGGACCTCCACGTACAGCAAGGACAGTGGAACACGATGGAACAAGGTATCCGGTGCTTGAGAGAATTGGCTGTACTGGAGATAATCTTTTCAGAGGACGAAAGATTTCCTAAAAGTCCAGATGGTGTACAGTGCACATCCCAGATGTGGTTGAAGTTTGCACGACTCGGGCCAGAAATGTATTCCCGCTACCTAGCAACGCTGCAATGGAGGGAGGGAGAGGACAAGGTTTGTGCATTGGTCAGCAAACTCAGGATTTATGAAGACACTGTCACCGCCCCATTACGAGCCCACGTCTCATCGGTGGAAACCAAACTGGCTGAACATGTCCGAAGCCTGGAAGAGAAGATTGAAGAAGGACACCAGAGGCTAAGAGAAGAAATTAAGGAAGGGATCTTCCATACCTCGCCAGGACAAACAAGGGTCTCTGCTATCAGGAGCCAGCGTCCCCCAGCTAAGGAGAGAGGGTACACTCCACGTGGCAATCTATGGTTTTACCTCCAAGAGCACGGAGAAGATATGAGGAAGTGGGATGGGAAACCCACCTCTTCCTTAGCAGCCCGGGTACGTGAATTGAAAAGAGGGACAAGTACCACAAGGAACTCTTTGAAGATGAATGCTGCTCCAGTCTCTCATAGGCAAGACTCCAGACGGCCCAGGAATGATGACATGTCTGATCCTCTTGAAGGGACTTCCAGGTCATACTTACAAGAAGAGCGCAACGAGTACCATGACCAGGACTAGGGGTGCCCTGCCTCTAGCCAGGTAGAGGAGAGGGACAATCGAGTCTATTGGACAGTGTGGATTCGGTGGCCTGGCACATCAGAGCCACAAAGATATAAGGCTTTAGTTGACACCGGCGCACAATGTACTTTGATGCCATCAAGATACATAGGGGCAGAATCCATCTCTATTTCTGGGGTGACAGGGGGATCCCAACAGCTGACTGTACTGGAAGCTGAAGTGAGCCTGACTGGGAAGGAATGGCACAGACACCCCATCGTGACTGGTCCAGAGGCCCCGTGCATCCTTGGCATAGATTACCTGAGGAGTGAGTATTTCAAAGACCCAAAAGGACTTCGTTGGGCGTTTGGCATAGCTACTGTGGAGGCAGAGGAAATTAGACAGTTGAACACCTTGCCTGGCCTCTCAGAGGACCCCTCTGCTGTGGGACTGCTGAAGGTTGAAGAACAGTTGGTACCGATAGCCACAGCAACAGTGCACCGTCGGCAATACCGCACCGACCGAGACTCTGTGACTCCCATACATAAGATGATCCGTGAACTGGAGACCCAGGGGGTGGTCAGCAAGACTCGCTCACCCTTTAATAGCCCTATATGGCCAGTGCGTAAGTCCAGCGGAGAGTGGAGGCTGACGGTGGATTACCGTGGACTCAATGAAGTCACACCACCCCTGAGTGCTGCTGTGCCGGACATGCTGGAGCTCCAGTACGAGCTGGAGTCCAAGGCAGCCAAGTGGTATGCCACCATTGACATTGCCAACGCCTTCTTCTCCATTCCTTTGGCAGCGGAGTGCAGGCCACAATTTGCTTTCACTTGGAGAGGTGTGCAGTACACCTGGAATCGACTGCCTCAGGGCTGGAAACACAGTCCCAGCATTTGCCATGGACTGATCCAGACTGCACTGGAAAAGGGCGAGGCTCCAGAACATCTACAGTACATTGATGACATCATTGTATGGGGGAACACAGCGGGGGAAGTCTTCGAGAAAGGAGAGAAGATAATCCAGATCCTCCTAAGAGCTGGTTTTGCCATTAAACGAAGTAAGGTCAAGGGACCTGCTCAGGAAATTCAGTTCTTAGGAGTGAAGTGGCAAGATGGACGTCGCCTAATTCCAACGGAGGTAATTAACAAAATAGCAGCCATGTCCCCACCAACCAGCAAGAAGGAAACACAGGCTTTCCTAGGCGCTGTGGGCTTTTGGAGGATGCATATCCCCGAGTACAGTCAAATTGTAAGCCCTCTCTACCTTGTGACACGGAAGAAAAATGATTTCCAGTGGGGGCCTGAACAACAACAGGCCTTTGAACAAATCAAACAGGAGATTGCCCATGCGGTAGCCCTTGGGCCAGTAAGGACAGGACAGGACGTGAAGAACATGCTCTACACTGCAGCCGGGAAGAATGGCCCTTCTTGGAGCCTCTGGCAGAAAGTGCCTGGGGAGACCCGAGGACGACCGCTGGGATTCTGGAGTCGGGGATACAAAGGATCTGAAGCCAGCTATACACCAACTGAGAAAGAGATCCTGGCTGCTTATGAAGGACTTCGAGCTGCCTCAGAAGTGATCGGCACCGAAGCGCAGCTCCTCCTGGCACCCCGACTACCAGTGCTGGGCTGGATGTTCAAGGGGAGAGTTCCTGCTACACATCACGCCACCGATGCCACATGGAGTAAGTGGATCGCTCTGATCACACAACGAACCCGGATAGGGAATCCTAATCGCCCTGGGATTCTGGAAATTATCACCAATTGGCCCGAAGGTGAGAGTTTTGGACTATCCTCTGAAGAAGAAGAGGAGCAGGTGACACGGGCTGAGGAGGCCCCACCATATGACAAGCTACCAGCAGATGAAAGGCGATATGCGCTCTTCACGGATGGCTCCTGCCGCATTGTAGGGACAAACCGAAAATGGAAGGCAGCCGTGTGGAGTCCCACACGGCGAGTTGCAGAAGCAACCGAAGGACAAGGTGGGTCAAGTCAGTTCGCAGAGCTTAAAGCCGTTCAGTTGGCTTTGGATATAGCTGAACGAGAGAAGTGGCCAAGACTCTATATCTACACTGACTCATGGATGGTGGCCAATGCTCTGTGGGGATGGCTAGAGCGATGGAAAAAGGCCAACTGGCAGCGCCAAGGGAAACCCATCTGGGCAGCGGAGATGTGGCAGGACATCGCTGGCCGGGTAGAGAAGCTGAGTGTGAAGGTCGGTCACGTAGACGCTCACGTACGCAAGAAACGGGCTAATGAGGAGCATCGCAACAACGAGCAGGCGGACCGAGCTGCCAGGATTAAAGTCTCTCAGGTGGATCTGGATTGGCAACACAAAGGAGAATTATTTCTGGCTCGATGGGCCCATGACGCCTCCGGTCACCAGGGGAGAGATGCAACATACAGATGGGCTCAGGACCGAGGGGTGGACTTAACCAAGGACATTGTCTCACAGGTCATCCATGACTGTGAGACATGTGCTGCCATCAAGCAGGCCAAGCGGGTGAAGCCTCTATGGTATGGTGGACGGTGGTCAAAGTACAGGTATGGGGAAGCCTGGCAAGTTGACTACATCACGCTCCCCAAAACCCGCCAGGGCAAGCGCTACGTACTTACCATGGTAGAAGGAAGTACTGGATGGCTGGAGACATACCCCGTACCTCATGCCACTGCCCGGAATACCATCCTGGGCCTTGAAAAACAAGTCCTGTGGCGACACGGCACCCCGGAGAGAATTGAGTCTGATAATGGGACCCATTTCAAGAATGGCCTCGTAGACACCTGGGCCAGAGAGCACGGCATTGAGTGGGTGTATCATATCCCCTACCATGCACCAGCTGCTGGAAAAGTTGAACGGTGCAACGGACTGCTGAAAACCACCCTGAAGGCACTGTGTGGGGAGACTCTCAAACACTGGGAGCTGCATTTAGCAAAGGCCACCTGGTTGGTCAACACGCGAGGCTCCATTAATCGAGCTGGCCCTGCCCAATCAGAACCTTTGCATACCGTAAATGGAGATAAAGTCCCCGTGGTGCATATGAGAGGTATGTTAGGGAAGACTGTTTGGATTAGTCCCACCTCAAGCAAAGGCAAACCCATCCGAGGGATTGTTTTTGCTCAAGGACCTGGTTTCACCTGGTGGGTAATGCAAAAAGATGGGGAGACACGTTGTGTACCACAAGGGGACCTAATTTTGAGTGAGAATGGTCCGTAATGTTTCATTGTACATATGTGTATATAGTTTTAAAGAGACATAGTTTTTAAGGGGGTAAATTTGGGCATGACATGGATGGCATAGAATAAGGGGTGGATAATGTCCTGGTTAGAACGGCTGGGACCAATTCATCCCTGGATGGGTGTA
>NW_020930457.1:0-917 GCF_003984885.1 Neopelma chrysocephalum | reverse complement strand
GTGTCACAGAACTGATAGACACAAAGTTTATATGTAACTTAAAGTTTCATCATGGCTAGGCTTCGCGAACGAAGATTTGGGAAGGGCTCTACCCATTTTTCATGCAAGCGCGTTGGTGGCTAAAAAGGCCAATACGAGAAAGGCAAGTCCGGTTGCAAAAGACACAGCAGAAAGACTCCTTAGATGGTATATTCTGCAAGGTTCGATTCTTTCTGCGTTGTCTTTTCTCCTCAAGAGTGATCCTGCGTGCCTTCTCAAAAGCATCAGCAGCGTTATAAATGGTCTGTCTCCAGGCCTCCCGATTAGAGGCCAGAGTGGACCAGTTATGGTGATCAATATGCCCGAGGCTGAGTTGTTGCTTCAGGGAGTCCTTGTATCTTTTCTTTGGAGCTCCTCTCTTGCGGCAGCCAGTGGCAAGTTCACCATAGAGCAGGATCTTAGGGAGGCGGTGGTCCTTCATCCTAGAGATGTGCCCTGCCCAACGCAGTTGCGTTCTCAGGAGCATGGCCTCAATACTCGTGATTGCTGCCTGTTCGAGAACAGATGTATTGGTCACATAGTCTGACCAATGGATGTTAAGGATTGTACGGAGGCAGCGTTGATGGAAGCGTTCTAGGAGACGCAGGTGGTGGCGGTAGATGACCCATGATTCGGAACCATATAAAAGAGTAGACAGCACTATGGCTCTGTAAACACTGATCTTGGTACTTTTCTTCAAGTGTTTATTACGCCAAACTCGTTTATGGAGTTTTCCAAAAGCACTGTATGCCTTCGCTAACCTATTGTCTATCTCCCCATCAATCTTACCATCTGAGGAGATGAGGCTGCCTAGGTAATTAAACTGTTGGACTGAATTGAGTTCTGACTGGCGTTTTCACCTCAGTGTCTGGCAGTGAGATCTAGAAGACAACTCTTGT
>NW_020930456.1:0-322 GCF_003984885.1 Neopelma chrysocephalum | reverse complement strand
GGAAGCTGGTCAGTCAAGAATCTGTTTTAATAAGGTTAAAAAAACCCCATTTTGCTTGAAAACTGAATTGCTGTATTACTCTGTAACTGTGGGTGCTTTATCCAAGGATGTGCTACCTCACTTTAGCAACCTACAGTAAGCTTGAAACATCATTCCGCCTGGTTGCACGCACATCACAAGATGGGTAATGAATGCAAAAATAGAGTGGTTTCTATGCATTTGTAATTTGTAAGCAGTTACTTCTTAATTAGTGACTAATAGAAGAGAAAGAAAATGGGTTTTTTTAACCTTATTAAAACAGATTCTTGACTGACCAGCTTCC
>NW_020930455.1:0-322 GCF_003984885.1 Neopelma chrysocephalum | reverse complement strand
GGAAGCTGGTCAGTCAAGAATCTGTTTTAATAAGGTTAAAAAAACCCCATTTTGCTTGAAAACTGAATTGCTGTATTACTCTGTAACTGTGGGTGCTTTATCCAAGGATGTGCTACCTCACTTTAGCAACCTACAGTAAGCTTGAAACATCATTCCGCCTGGTTGCACGCACATCACAAGATGGGTAATGAATGCAAAAATAGAGTGGTTTCTATGCATTTGTAATTTGTAAGCAGTTACTTCTTAATTAGTGACTAATAGAAGAGAAAGAAAATGGGTTTTTTTAACCTTATTAAAACAGATTCTTGACTGACCAGCTTCC
>NW_020930454.1:0-342 GCF_003984885.1 Neopelma chrysocephalum | reverse complement strand
GGGTTTTTTTAACCTTATTAAAACAGATTCTTGACTGACCAGCTTCCTCCCTGAGGACCTCTCCTTACATTTATGTTAACAGATCAGAACAGTGCTTTTGAAGTGAGACTTTCCACCATCCCTCTTCTGAGCTTCTGGATTTCATCTTGAGTTTTAGCCTAATCCAAAAGGAGCCCCATTTTGCACAGTATTCCATGATGCAACCCAGAAGCTCAGAAGAGGGATGGTGGAAAGTCTCACTTCAAAAGCACTGTTCTGATCTGTTAACATAAATGTAAGGAGAGGTCCTCAGGGAGGAAGCTGGTCAGTCAAGAATCTGTTTTAATAAGGTTAAAAAAACCC
>NW_020930453.1:0-608 GCF_003984885.1 Neopelma chrysocephalum | reverse complement strand
GGATCACCCAAATGCTTCTTGATTTCTGGAAGGCTTGGTGCTGTGACCACTTCCCTGGGGAGCCTGTTCCAGTACCCAACCACCCTCTGGGTGAAGTACCTTCCTAATATCAAACTTAAACTTCCCCTGACACAGTTTCAGGCCATTCCCTCAGATCCTGTCACTGGCCACCACAGAGAAGAGATCAGTGCCTGTCCCTCCTCTTCCCCTCGCAAGGAAGTTGTAGACTGCAATGAGGTCTCCCCTCAGTCTCCTCTTCTCAGGCTGAACAGACCAAGTGACCTCTGCTGCTCCTCATGCGGCTTCCCCTCAAGGCCCTTCACCATCTTTCTTGCCCTCTTTCAGACACTCTCTAACAGCTTAATATCTTTCTTATACTGTGGTGCCCAAACCTGCACACAGTATTCCAGGTGAGGCCACACCAGTGCAGAGCAGAGCAGGACAATCCCCTCCCTCGACTGGCTGGCGATGCTTTGCCTGATGCCCCCCAGGACACGGTTGGCCGTCCTGGCTGCCAGGGCACTTCTGACTCCCATTCAACTTGCTGTCGACCAGGACCCCCAGATCCCTTTCTGTGGCACTGCTTTTCAGCATCTCATTCCCCAGTC
>NW_020930452.1:0-9691 GCF_003984885.1 Neopelma chrysocephalum | reverse complement strand
CAGATCCCTTTCTGTGGCACTGCTTTTCAGCATCTCATTCCCCAGTCTGTATGTACAAGTTACTCTAGTCTGACTAATCTCAAAAGCTGTAGGTTACCATTTAGAACTTGTTTGAATTCCAGTGTGAAATATATCTTTCCTGAATTTATTCCTGATGACCCCCTGTGAGTATTTGAGCTGATTGTGGTTTGATTCGTGATTCTCATTTCTACTTTACAGGCTCAGTTTGATATTGCTGTTGCAAGTGAAATTATGGCCATCCTGGCGCTTACCACCAGCCTTCAAGATATGAAGGAGAGACTGGGGAAAATGGTGGTGGCAAATGACAAGAAAGGAGAACCAGTTACAGCGGAGGATTTGGTATGTTCAGTGCTGTAGAGACCTGTGAATAACCTCAGATGTGTTTGTTTTGCCTCTTGAATCATTAAAAAGGCAGGTGCATGCCAAGGATTGTGCTTTGAACAGCACAGTCAGATATCAAAGAAAGATCATCTTCTGGGCCAAAACCTGCTTGCAATGAGAACAAGATGTAGAACTCATTTCTGCAACTCTGGTAACATCTGGTTCAGGAAGTCTCTGGTCTCCATAACCTACTTGGATCGTTTTCTGCAATTCTTAAGGCAAACAACTTTGGTGCTGGAGGGAGTCAAAGTGCAGACTCTTATTTGAGAGAGCTGATAATGTTTGCTACTGTACTTACAGAGTCTGCTCAGATGTTGCAATGATAGTTACCACATTGAATGCCTATACCACTAAATCAGAATGGAAACAAGCTGTTCTTAATTCAAAGGTTGCTGATATTGCTTAGGTTAACTCTTTAGATCAATAAATTTTTGGGTTTTTTCTTCCTTACCTTCATTAGTTGCTGTTTCCTGATTTCCTACTTCAGTTTCTGAAAGAAGTCAGTATGTTTTTTTCTTTAAATCACATTCTAGCCCTTGTAGCCAGTCTGTGAGTCGTTGAACAGTGGCTGGAAGCTCACATGTGGTTGTGTATGGCAGGTTCTGGTGCAGCCAGAAGCTACCAGTTAACATTTGCAATCAGCTGTATGCCAGGAGTAGTCTTATGCCAGCCCATTGGTGATGGCTACCTGTATTACACAGACAATGTGTATTTTTTCCTGTTTTTACCTTTTTTGTGAACATCTGCACAAAACTCACTGTGTTTTTAGAATGAGTAAAGCAATGAGTATCTTGCCTTGTCAGCAAAGATAGCAAATCCACAACTCAGGAACACCTTCACAGCCTTAATGGATTCCATTTTAATAAGGAAATGAAAAAGTAGTATTTAGCTTGCCTGGATTAAAAATAAGGTTAAAAATTTCTAAGTAAAGTCATCATTAAAATTCAAAGCAAATCAACTATTCTCAGTTATGCAGGAGATGTGAAGAACTACATATAACATTCCAGCTGTTGAAGTTTTGCTTTTCCTTTTTATTTGTATTACTTTGTCTTGGCCAAATCGAGGGGAGTGAGGAATCAGTTACGTTATAAGGCATATGCATAATTCAGTGTTAGAATTAAAACTGCATTTGAAATGCATGTTCTTTATCTTGACACTGCTTTTGTATAAAGAAGTATTTAAGGTATGTATATTTAATATATTAATAATGCAAAATATTTAACCTGCCTTCAACCATTTAATGCTAATCAGCTTGATGAATGAAAGCAGTTGCTTTTCTGTAGAGGGAAAAGAACTTTAAAAACTTTTTCACAGTGTCCCTAAAATGAAAGTACGGCTCAGCAAAATGTCTGCTACTAATTCGGTTTTCTTTGGTCTTTTTTAAAACAAACTTCCTATGCTTAGCATCTCAATAATTTGATAGTGTTGCTTGTGCTGAACATGTGTTTCTAGTTGTTCTTTAAAGCAGTGTTCTGTATTATACAACAGAAGAACTGCACAGGAGAAAAAAAATCATCACTGTCTGAAGGATATGTGTTATGAGCATCTGCACTATGCTGCTGCTTTCTAATTCTTCCGGAGGGTCTCCAATACCATGCACAGGGAGGACTTGGGTGCATGTCATGATTGTGCAGTGCAGAAACTCCAACTCCTTTGTTCTGCAGTGCGTTACAAATGAGTATGAGAACTATGGGAGTAATAGGAACGTGATATAATGATTAAGGCCCTTTGGAGAACTGAATTCTATTCCTGTGATTTTTTGCAAAACTTGTGTGATGCTGTGTCCATACAAACTGATTCTTACAGTACGTAAGGAGTTACATGTTCCTCAATCTGGTTTATAACTAGGGACCTAAACAGCTGAAATTTGTGGAAAGAGTAAAACTTCATCAAGAACTTTGAACCAGGAGAAATTATTTCATGCTGTTGCAGGTCAAGCATCCAAAATGGGTGAATACTTTTGAGTTTGATTCTTGTGTGTGCAGGTTTCTCTTCTGAAAACAGAAAAGATTGTTGATTTCTGCAGACTTATTAATATTGGTGAAGAAGTCAGATGCTCTGGTGTTGACATTTAAAAAATGTCAAAATAGGAAATGAGTAGTGGGTTTTCTAAAATTTCTTTATCAAATTAAATACTGTTTACTTTGTACAATGGGAGAGAGCTTATGAATAACTGTACTGCAGTTACTAACTGTATTGCACTGTGAAAGTGTACTATATAAAGTTGAATCATCTGGAAACAACAGCAGGAGAAGTATAATCAAAGACCATACTATGCCATAATTCATATGTACGAGAAAGATAAATTTCTGTTCTGTTGCGTAACATTTCGTCTCTGTTGCTGATTTGTTCCCACAAGCGGTCAGTCTGTTGGAACAGCTTGCAACTAAACCTACTGTTTCTAGACTTTTAGCTCAGTGTCTACTATTCCCCCTGCCTGCATTGGTAGAATCCAAGGATTATATCTTGAGCAGATTTTCGTATGTGTGAAGAGGTTTGATGTGAAGCCATTCTTCCCCTGAATTTTCATCCTCCTTTCAAGTCAGGGTCAGAGAGGAGGTAAAGCTTTATAGCTCAGAAAGGAAAGATCTCAAGACAACTGAACATAGGAAAAACAATATAAAGAGTTTTAGAATGCTCTCAATTCAGGTTCAGTAATTTTGACTTAAATTTTTGTAAAACAAAATTGAGTTTAAAAGCTTGAATCTGTTATAGTCCCTTGACATGGAACATTGTAGCCCAAAGAAGTGTAATTGCATATAGTTTTAAGAAATTTTAAAGACAACTTTGTCATGGGAAGTACCACACAACCTGAATAATGGGTCAGTCCTACATGTTACTGAAAAAAATTCTGGGGTTCATGTTTTATATATCCTATACAGATTGAATTTATGCAAGTTTGAATGTTTGACAGTAGTCTTTAGTTCTTTGGAATCTATGTGGAGCAAAACCACTAAACCCTTCTCCATGATTTGTTTCCAGATATACACACAAAGTACTTCACAAAAACAATTTCTCTAAATTTTGACTTTATATGCAATATATTTATAATAATACAATAGTAAAACCTAAAATACACACTGGCAGATATAAACCATATGCAGAGACGGGCTAGGAGTAATAGAAAAAAAGATAAATTGAATATTTTATGAATTGAGAAGAGTCCTTCCACAAGAGTAATGGATTAAATGTCTATCCTCTGTAATGGAATATGCAGAGGTCTTTGCCAAAATGTGGTGCTCATTGTACAGTATTTTGAAGACTTAATTGTTTTTTGGCTTTTACAGTGAGGTAGAATTCTGATGGACACATGCCATATTTTTATGTGACACTAAATGGGTATATGTGCCCTAGATCAGTATTTCAGCAGCTATGAAAAATATTAAATAAATATATCTCTGTTTTTTTAAATAAGACTTCTTAGCTTACTTTCCATGACATACCATTAAATTTCAGTAATTACGGACCAAAAAAACCCAGCTCCATATTTACTTTTATAAATGAACTGTCAGCTGGAGAGATTTTTATTCCCTGGTTCATCAGAAACATTGTGTACATAGTTCATTGCAAATAAAAGGAGTTGCAGTTCTTCTCAGATTATGGTTTAAGGTTTAGTTCTTTACAGAACTGAAATTGCAGAAAATATTATTATTTTGTTAGACAGTGTAGTTTCAAATGGAGGTAAGTTGCAGGTACTTCATTATTTTTCTTATGAAGAAAAGGGTTTTTCTCTACCCTTCAGTCTGTGTAACTTCAGTCACAGTAGGTGCTTTCAATCACCTTCCTTGTCATCTACTACTGGCTTTCATTTCCACTCTTGACAGACTTCAGAGACTGCTCCACTGGAAGTTTCTTTAAAAGTATTTTGGTTTTTCATCTAAGTTTGCCTTTCCTGTGTCATGTGTATAATTTTTTTTGTGCTCTATGATCTTTGCTGTCCTGTGGAGCACACCTGCCCCGATGGCTGGTGGATAGATGGAAGGAGTCTTATTTTCAGAAGTACTTGGGATCATTTTCAGGAGGAAACCCAGAAGAGTTGGGTGTTTGTATACATTTGATTTGGAGCCCCACTGGTTTCTTCTGACAGTGAGTTAGTGGAAAGCTAGTGATCCTTGGGCTCTCACATGCTTAATTGGTGTATAAGTCTCTAAGCCTCTAATTCTTTTATAAAATTCTTTTATAAAAAATTCCTTTTCTGAAATGGAAATGGGAACCTGATTCCCTAAATAGCTTTGAGAATCAGATCCAGGACTTGGAGTGAGCTGGAGGAATTGTTACTAGATACTTGGAGGATTGAGGATATGAAGAAATGAAAACTTTATTCTCACAAAGTCATGTCAGATAGGTAGGAAAACTTTATTTGTTTAGTTTTTAAGGACTGCTGTTGACACCAAGCCTGTTTAAGAACCACAGATGGCAGATAGACACGAGGTGTGCCAATTGGAGTAATTGCATCTTTTTTTTCTTTCCTTTCAGTTTCAGATAGAATAAGTTGTTGTGTCCAGAATGCATAGCTAATATTTCCCAAATAATGCATAGCTAATATCTCCCAAAAAGTTAAAATGCAGAGGAAGTATTTGGATTACTTCATTATTTTTGTCAGATTGGTGAAGAACTATCAGAAAGCAAAGGAGACAGGATTTGACCCTTTATTATCTAGAAGGGACAGGAAAGGAGTTGGGGAAGAAGTGTCCTGATTTTGTTTTATTTTTTTACTTCCCCATCCCTTAAGTCTTCTTTCCAGTCACTGTGTCTCGGGTCAGCAGATAGGTGTTTGCATGCTTACTTTGAGTGGTCTGGTGGCTACAGTTGGCATGAATTAACATTTGTCATTTAGGGCTGATCTGTGGCTGCTCAGGTAGTTATCCTTGCTGTCGACCAGTCAGAAAATCTGATGTAAAGTTTTCCATTTGACTTTTTTTTCAGAAATAAGAGCATTTGGGTATATAAGCAGCATAGCACCAGGCTGCTTCTATAGAAGTGATGGAGCCTCACACATTCTGACAGAGCTGGCATGCTTATGTTTCCTTGTGTTTCAATCCTAGCTTCTCAAATTAACTTATTAAGAAACAGCAATCTAGTTTTTTGCTAATTCTAAAGATGAAAAACTATATTGTTTTGCTACCAGTTTCTCATATTATGTCTTTGTGGATCTATTGGGTTTTGTAGATAGTGGGAGATGCAGAAAGAGAAGACAAATCTTCCCCTTTTCTCTCTCCTTTATAGTCCTCTGAGGAAACACTTGCTACACTTTAGTAGAAAGCAGTTCTACTATTTAGGTTTCAATTCAATTATATTCAAGGCCAAATATTCTGCTTCATTTTCCTCTGAAGTCCATGCTCAGATGTGATGCTCAAAGAGGGGAAAATTTAATTTTATACAATACTTTGCTTATATAATCACCACATACTTTTATGTCTCTTATCTGTTTGACATCAAAATTTTCACACAGACTTTGATTGTTCAAATTTTGGATTAGTTGATAGAAGCTGTGTTGAGAATTATATAGGAACTATTTTCATTGCTCTTCTTTATTTGAATATTTTTTCTTCATGCCTCAGTAGGCTACTCAGATGAAGTACCCATGTTTTTCAACCTTCATTTTAAACAATTTACAGCAGCTAGGATTTTTGTTTGGTTTTAATGTTTCTTTTCAATACAAAAAAATATTAAATTCATTTTTTGTGTTCTCTGGCAAGTCTATGAGCCACTCTTTATAACATTACTGCGGTTTCTTTGAACCATGATCTAGTTCTTTCAAAACAAAACACATCATCTCAAAATCAAAGTAATTTAGGAAGAAATTTGAACATATGCTGGTGGTTTATATATAGACAGCACTCCACATATAGTCTGATAGTGATGTGCACACCCTGTAGCCCTTTTTTTTCTTTTTTTTTTTTTTCTAAAATGGGCGTTGAGTTTTAGTACAGAGGGATGTCATGACTTTTATTGATTTTAAAGTCCGTCAGTGTGAAATTTATACTTCCAACAAAATTTTTAGGGAGGAGTAAGATTTCTTGCGACCAAAATGCAGCAATTTGCTCAGCTCCTTTTGTGCTCTTATTATGACAGTCAGGCACCTCTAACTTTTAATCTTATGATGTATTCATTATCTGCCCCTAGTAAACTCTGCTTTCATCCTGTGCCTGTTATGTGTATATTTGTACAAGTCTTGAAAAATATCCTTTCTAGTTGTTGGTAGCTATTGATTCTGTCATGCAAGACATTTCTTTAGGCAGTTTTAGCAAGTTATTGCCTTTTTACTTTCTCATCTCTCAGTGGCCTTTACTTCCACTTCATCTTTTGTTACCTTGAGCGTCCTCCTGCTGGTCACTAAATAACTGTTTCTGGTCTCTCCATGAAATAGGACAAATAATTACCTACTACCTTTTAAGTGTATTCAGAACAAAATCATTGTTGTTTCTGACACACTCTGTAAATACCGTATCTTAGAAGTCTTAAGGTAATATCTAAATAAATTCTTTATGCAGCACTGTAACACTGCTTATCTTTTATAGTTTATGACCACACTTTTTCTTTTTCTCTTGAACTGTAAGCTTAAGTGTAGCTTGAAAATGTTGCACCTTAGAACTGACTTCCCTAAAATGTTCACTCTTTTGTTTTTTAGGGAGTAACAGGTGCTTTGGCAGTTTTGATGAAAGATGCAATTAAGCCCACACTAATGCAGACATTAGAGGTGAGTATGGCTTATGATGCCTGCCCTGCTCCAACTTTCAAGTTCCATATTGTGCTGATCCTGCTTCTCTTCAGCGACTGTGCTTAACTTTCAAGGTTCAAGCCCAGGTCAGATCCATAAAGGCATTCTAGCAAATGTTCGTTTATTTATGTTAACTAATCAACTCTATCTGCATTTATACCTTTGTGGTGGTTTTCTTCCTTTCTTTGAGACTCTGGCTATAATCATAATTTCACCTAGTGTTGCAAGCAAGCTGCAGTGCGCTGTTGAACTGCTTCTGAGCCCGCTGGAAGGCAGGTTGGTCTTCTGAGTCATAGACTTACTACTGTTTCCCACCTTGCTCTTCTGAGGAAGTTTACTTCTTATGTATTTCTTTTGTATGATTGTTCCCATGATGATTCCCACAGCCCAGCATTTTGTGTGGGAAGTAGATGCTTTGCTGCGGCCATTCTAGTCTGTATCGCAGTTTGTGCCATTCATAAACACAGGAGAGTGCTTTTACCTGTTTATGTTTTTCCAAAACATGGCTCCCAGCCACCTAATATTGCCACAGTGCCTTCAGGGACTAAATGAAGCTTTGCTGGGCTGTGACAGGAATGGTTTACACTTACCCTAGTGAGCTGTCTTCCAGCAGCTTAAAGAATGCAGAATTAGTACAACCTAACTTTGTGTCTGGGCAGTCTAGTATTGCCTTTTCCATGGGAAGCTGAATGATGAGCAACATTCAAGTTTAGAGGGAGAAAAAGAAAAATGAGGAAATAATAAAGCAGGTTTGAAAAATGCACTTGGAGAAAAATTAGTTTGTATTTTTGAAAGTTTGACCATCAAAATTACATAGCTGGAACATTCCTGATATGGTGAAAAGTTAAAGAATGTAGAAATACATGAGTTCAATTGCTGGTTAGCAAAAATGTCTCATTTTCTAAAACATGACAAAGTGATAACTACCTTTTTGCTTTTGTGTTTAGATGGGGTCAAATTCCTGCTCTTGGGGAAGATTTAGAAAAATAGAATTTAAGTCTATGTTATTTTATTATAGCCATCTAATTATTTTCTCCTGCAAAGAAGATCTGTTTTTTATGTGTTTGTATGAAGAATGTATGTGTGTGTCAGAATTCAATATAACATCCAATAGCAGAAACTGGAGGTCACGTAGGATCAAGAATGTCATGGCCAGAACTGTGTATTAAATCACCACTTGGATAACCTTGTGTGTGATAAGCGTCACTGACAATGTAGCTTTGATTCTGACTGTTTAGTCTGTGTCACTCTATTTGCACTTTGCATATCTGTTAGAAAATAATGTGGTTTTGTTGCAGTGTTCTAAAGGACAATTATAAATGTCAGAAGGGTTTCTTTTGATTGATAGGCATTTGGTTCTGGAACTTGCATACATTTATTTTTTCACTGCATTTCTTTATATTCACATTTCTATGCAATAAAATTCCTGCCTTTTATGTGGTATTCTTTTCTAGTCTAATCTGTGCTATGGCTGAAACATCTGCCAACTTTCATCAAACGCTATTGCTTGTTAGCAGGACCCTGACCACAGTACGCAAAGATATATTTTTCTCCAAAATTCTCTCATAAAGTTATTTTTAAATCAGCAAACTAAAGCAGCTCAGAAGACTGCTTCATGCTCCAGTCCCTCAGTTTGAGTCTTAAAGATGATTTTTTGTTACCTTTTGAATACCTGTTGGCTTTCAGGCTAGTATGAGTCACCTATCCAGGAATGGAGATCTTCAGCTTATGTAAATGTTTTCCAAGATGGTGCTGTGCTTTGGCTGATGTCCTGTTGGACTGTGTCATTGCTCTTGTGTAGAGATGCAGTGGCCTACTCTGTTACTGCGTGTGCTGTTACTGCTGCTCTTGGGCCTCAAGCTTGTGTCATATTCCATTTTGTGACTAAATACCTTTTATTATTTTTAATTATTCATCTGAATATCTTTGAGAGGTGCTAAATTTAATAGCTTCAGTTAAAATGAAAAAAAAAAGGAAGGGAATAAGGAGGATACTGTGCGCTGCACACTTGAATGTTCTGTAGTGATCCACTTGTGTGTTTAGAGCCCTCCAGCATGATAGATTTTAAGCCAGACTAATCCTAGTGTACCCTGAGGTGGCAGATGTAATAATGTCTCTTCTGCTATAGGTAATGACATCTTTCTGATGAGTGTGTGAATTTCAAGTCTTCTCACAAACCAGAAATGAGGAGAACTGAAGCCTACATTACACTTGAAATAATCCTTGTAAGAAGCATCCAAAAGTTAGTATCCTAAATTTTCAAAGAGGCTACCAATAGTAATTAGACAACATAATCCAAATCCCTTCAGGGAGAACAAGTTCTCCATACAAGTGTAAAGACCCTTATCAACAACACTGTGATTTGACAACAGTAATGTCAGAAATAATCTTTCAGCACATAGCTGGTGGAAAAACAGAAAAATCACAGAATATGCCAAGTTGGAAGGGACCACAAGGATCATCGAATCCAGCTCCTGGACCTGCACAGGACAGCCCCAAGAGTCACACCATGTCCCTGAAGGGATCACCCAAATGCTTCTTGATTTCTGGAAGGCTTGGTGCTGTGAC
>NW_020930451.1:0-447 GCF_003984885.1 Neopelma chrysocephalum | reverse complement strand
AGCCACTCAGTAAATAATAAATACAATTGAAATAACATAAAAATTAAAATGGACTATATTCATCGCTTCCTAACCACAATCTTTAATGACACTAGCAAAAAAAATAAGGGGCTTCAGATCTTTTCAGATATGACTCATGTGTACCTCAGGGATGCCAGACTGACATACTTTGCCCCTTATTTTTTTTGCTAGTGTCATTAAAGATTGTGGTTAGGAAGCGATGAATATAGTCCATTTTAATTTTTATGTTATTTCAATTGTATTTATTATTTACTGAGTGGCTATAATATGCATGCTACTAGAGAACACACTTTATTTAATATAATGCATTTTAGAGCCACTCAGTAAATAATAAATACAATTGAAATAACATAAAAATTAAAATGGACTATATTCATCGCTTCCTAACCACAATCTTTAATGACACTAGCAAAAAAAATAAGGGGC
>NW_020930450.1:0-412 GCF_003984885.1 Neopelma chrysocephalum | reverse complement strand
GCTGCCACCCCTTACTGAATCACTGGGCCCCCAAAATTGCCACTTCTCACTGCAGCCCGTGAAGACGCTGATGCTAGAAAACCAGATGAAACAATAAACAAACACAAAAGAAACCACTCTGCTCACCGCTGACCCCTCATTTCTCACTTTTCTCTGACTCCAAATTTAACCCAAAGAACAGTCCCAGCCTTTGGTTCTCTTCAGAAGCAGATAGTGACCGGGATCAAAGAGAATATTTTGCAGTATACAATCTTCTCCAAGACCTGAAGGAAATGAGTGGTCAGCGGTGAGCAGAGTGGTTTCTTTTGTGTTTGTTTATTGTTTCATCTGGTTTTCTAGCATCAGCGTCTTCACGGGCTGCAGTGAGAAGTGGCAATTTTGGGGGCCCAGTGATTCAGTAAGGGGTGGCAGC
>NW_020930449.1:0-603 GCF_003984885.1 Neopelma chrysocephalum | reverse complement strand
GCCTCCAAAAGAAGAAATGGAAAGAGGGAAAATTGGAAAGTTAATACTGAAAGCAATCACACAAGTGATGGCACTGTTAGCAAAAGGACAGCTTCTAGTCCAGTCATTAGACCAGTGAAAACCAAGGGACAAGTGGAATGTCCAGGTTATCCTCCCCTGCAAAAAAAAAAAAGGAAAATAGAATATGTAGCTGAGGGTCATAAATCATGTTTCAACAAAAATATAAGATGCTTTATCCATGATGTGAGATTACCTTCTCTTTTATGGTCTCTTACAGTGTAGCATATAATGTTACTCCATCTTGTGTTTATCTAAAAATACATTTTTTCAGTGCAAACACTTCAGTATCCTTGTTCTCTCATCCTTGATAAAGCATCTTATATTTTTGTTGAAACATGATTTATGACCCTCAGCTACATATTCTATTTTCCTTTTTTTTTTTTGCAGGGGAGGATAACCTGGACATTCCACTTGTCCCTTGGTTTTCACTGGTCTAATGACTGGACTAGAAGCTGTCCTTTTGCTAACAGTGCCATCACTTGTGTGATTGCTTTCAGTATTAACTTTCCAATTTTCCCTCTTTCCATTTCTTCTTTTGGAGGC
>NW_020930448.1:0-351 GCF_003984885.1 Neopelma chrysocephalum | reverse complement strand
CAAAACTGTTCAATATAATAAAACAAAAATAATAGTGACAATTATCACAAAACAAAGAAAGTACTTCAGGTCACCATACTGGGGTTTTGGGGTCTTTTGGGTTGGGGGGGTGGTGTTTCTGTTTGTTTGGGTTTTGTTTTGGGGTTTTTTAAAATAAATAAAATAACCTCTTTTTTTCCCTTTCTTCTCCAGGGTCACAAAAAGAAGCTGTAACAGCTAACTCATATTTTCAGGAACACCACCCCCCCAACCCAAAAGACCCCAAAACCCCAGTATGGTGACCTGAAGTACTTTCTTTGTTTTGTGATAATTGTCACTATTATTTTTGTTTTATTATATTGAACAGTTTTG
>NW_020930447.1:0-610 GCF_003984885.1 Neopelma chrysocephalum | reverse complement strand
ACAGAACAACTGAAAAATCTGGAAAAATATTTTTATTTGCCCCTAAACACAATGTTCAGAACTTTTGACCAAAAAAATCAGACAAAATCAATTCATATGAAATGCATGTTTTGTATGTGCATGTGTGTGTGCAGGTGTACAAAAAACTCTTGTGTATGTGTGTATGCACTTGCTTGCTCTCACAGATAACAGACACACACACACACACACACAAGAGTTTTTTGTACACCTGCACACACACATGCACATACAAAACATGCATTTCATATGAATTGATTTTGTCTGATTTTTTTGGTCAAAAGTTCTGAACATTGTGTTTAGGGGCAAATAAAAATATTTTTCCAGATTTTTCAGTTGTTCTGTCCTGTGCTTGCTTAGCTCTGGTGTCGTTTACTTGCTGTGAATTTTGATGTGTCATAGGTACCTCTGCTGCAAAAGGCCTGGCCTTTTAATCGAAAAGGATCTAGCTAGGAAAGCACAGAACAGAACAACTGAAAAATCTGGAAAAATATTTTTATTTGCCCCTAAACACAATGTTCAGAACTTTTGACCAAAAAAATCAGACAAAATCAATTCATATGAAATGCATGTTTTGTATGTGCATGTGTGT
>NW_020930446.1:0-2787 GCF_003984885.1 Neopelma chrysocephalum | reverse complement strand
TGTGCTGGTTTAAAAGTTAACCAGCAAGGCAAAATGAACTCAATTCAAAAGAGAGATTTATAAGTCAGAATAACAATTTATTAAAATAATGCAATAAGTACAAGTATACAGACAGACAATTGGTTTTAACCCACAAAACCCAAATGTACAAACCCAGCACCCTGGGGTATGAACAAAAGTGGTGTACCTTGGCCCACCCCCCGAGTCCAAAGCAAAGGGAGAGGGGATAAAACCTGCTGGTGGGAGAGCTGCTGCAGTCTGGTCAGAAGTGGTGATTGCAGTCCAGTTGAGGGTGGTGGTCTCAGCCTGGTTGGGAGCAGCGGTGGTCTGCTGTCTTCCTCTGGGTCCCACGAGAGAGAGCTCCAAGGCTCTGAAACTCCCAGTTATATACTCTCCAGTTCAGGCGGGAGTGCTCAGTCCCTCCCTCAGAGTAGGGAATTCCATAAAAGGGCATGCGGATGCTCAGTCCCTCTTATCAGAGCGGGGAATTCCATATAAGGATATCAGAGCAGGGAATTCCATAAAAGGGTACAGGAACATCTTCCCACCTTGCAGGCCTCTACTGACAGCAGTTTTTGGGAAATGGCATGGAGGCTATAGAATACACAGTTTTGGGTTACACCCATCCAGGGATGAATTGGTCCCAGCCGTTCTAACCAGGACATTATCCACCCCTTATTCTATGCCATCCATGTCATGCCCAAATTAACCCCCTTAAAAACTATGTCTCTTTAAAACTATATACACATATGTACAATGAAACATTACGGACCATTCTCACTCAAAATTAGGTCCCCTTGTGGTACACAACGTGTCTCCCCATCTTTTTGCATTACCCACCAGGTGAAACCAGGTCCTTGAGCAAAAACAATCCCTCGGATGGGTTTGCCTTTGCTTGAGGTGGGACTAATCCAAACAGTCTTCCCTAACATACCTCTCATATGCACCACGGGGACTTTATCTCCATCTACAGTATGCAAAGGTTCTGATTGGGCAGGGCCAGCTCGATTAATGGAGCCTCGCGTGTTGACCAACCAGGTGGCCTTTGCTAAATGCAGCTCCCAGTGTTTGAGAGTCTCCCCACACAGTGCCTTCAGGGTGGTTTTCACCGATGAGACGTGGGCTCGTAATGGGGCGGTGACAGTGTCTTCATAAATCCTGAGTTTGCTGACCAATGCACCAACCTTGTCCTCTCCCTCCCTCCATTGCAGCGTTGCTAGGTAGCGGGAATACATTTCTGGCCCGAGTCGTGCAAACTTCAACCACATCTGGGATGTGCACTGTACACCATCTGGACTTTTAGGAAATCTTTCGTCCTCTGAGAAGATTATCTCCAGTACAGCCAATTCTCTCAAGCACCGGATACCTTGTTCCATCGTGTTCCACTGTCCTTGCTGTACGTGGAGGTCCTCCTTGCAAAGGTATCTCTCCCTTACACTGGACAACAGTCGCCGCCAGAGGCTGAGAGTTTCCTGCCTCCTTCCAATCCCCTGATCAATGACGACATCTCGAGACAGGGATCCCAGTTGTCTTGCTTCACTTCCATCTAGAATTGTGTCGTTAGCGGCGCCATCCCAGATTCGGAGCAGCCAGGTCAGGATGGACTCGTTCGCCTGCCGTGTGAACTCTCTCCGGAGCTCACGTAGCTCACCCAGGGATAGGGACCGAGTGATTATTTCTGGCTCTGTCTCCTCCGGTGGATGTGAAGGTCCTGCCTCTTCGTCATCATTTGCTATGCGAACTGATTTGGTCTTCGATTTCCTTTTCTGGACAGGGGCGACTGCTATTGGTTTCTGTTGTCCTTCTGGCTCCTCGATGGTTTGTGTGGGCATGGTGCCAGTTGATTTATTTCTTACTCCCTCCGACTCAGCTGTAGTTTGTGTGGACGTGGTGCCAGTTGATTTGCTCCTTCTCTCCTCCCCCTGGCAGTGCTGTACCATGTCAAGCAGTGCCCGGTAAGCAGTGGCCAGGGCCCAGCAGGTTGCTGTGAGCTGACCATCTCTGGAGCTGCCAGAGCATTTTTCCTTTACCAGTTTTATCATGCTAACAGGATCCTGCAGTTGTTCAGGGGTGAATTTCCAGATCATGGGAGGAGAAAACTTCTCCAAATACTGGCCGATGTCCTCCCACTTCCCGTGCCACTCAGCGTTATCCATTCCCAGGACAGGCGTCCAAACAGCCTCCCTAGAAGGCCCTGTTCTGACCCTAAGCATGGTGTAAACAGTACAGAGCAGACAGAGCAGCAGACAGAGCAACACTAACAATAACATTATGCCATCCTTAGCATCAAAAGGAAAATCAATATTTTCAAAAGCTGTTGTAGCAGGTCTGAAGGGGAAGAAGGAGGTGAGAGGCTGGAAACAATCATTCCCCACTGTTCCCCCAAAGGACTGGGTGCGATTTTTAATGAGGCCCCAGAGGTAGCAACCCAGACCAGGACAGGCAAACAGGACTGAATACACATTTACAATGAAACTCATTGCTTCTGATGTTACGATGGCATAAACATAGTATACCAATAAAGCAATTTGGATCCCTCTCCCTGGTCTTAAAGAGAGCATTAAAATAGGCAAATAGTTCCCCATCTGCGGAAATATGAACATGCCCAGATACAACACCCACGTGAATGCACCAAACAACATGTTGATCGGGGAGTTTCTGTATCCAAATACACAGATGCTTAAAATGAAATTGTGATTCTGACTTCTCTCTCTCTGCCCCAACGTTTGGGCGCCAAAAATGTGCTGGTTTAAAAGTTAACCAGCAAGGCAAAATGAACTCAATTCA
>NW_020930445.1:0-2718 GCF_003984885.1 Neopelma chrysocephalum | reverse complement strand
AGCATGGGCAGAGCACCCGCAGGGCACCCCAGGACACCCCTCTCACCTAATACAGTGCCGCTCTGTGCCGGGAGAGTGACGCTGGGACAGTGACACCACAAGGGTGACGGCAGTGGTTTTTACTGGGAGAGGCAGGGTGGCAAGGGCAGCAATGTTTGCCAGCACTGTGGCTGCCGGGAGGGAGGAGCGAACACAGGGAGAAGCCACCAGTCACTGACCTGCAGGCAGGGCCACAGTGCACTTCTTTCCACCCCCAGGTCCCAGACTGTGTCTCCCCACAGGGAGGACAGGGAGGCCACCTCTCACTGCCCATATCCAGCCAACAGCTTCCCCACATGCAGTTTTGCCACAACCCTCTGCAATCCCAGGAGCTGCTGGTAGCAATCCCCCCACCACGGCAGCTGAGGGGTGACACCTGCTTGTCCCCAGCCCAAGAAGAGGACAGCAGCCACAGGGGGATGGCAGGGTTGGGTCTGCACAGGCACAGGGTAGTGAGCACCCAATGCAGGGGTCAGGAAGCACATTTTATTACTCTCCAGCAGTCCCAGAGGAGGGGAAGCAGCCCCTGGTGTGGGAGCAGTGCCACCAGCATGGGGCGGATTTAGGGGGTGTCTGGCGGTGTCTCCTCAGATCTGAGTGCGGAAGCGCAAGTCGGTGCCCGACATCTTCTGCGCATAGTCCTGGTCAAAGCGCTCGTTCTGGGCCACGGTGAAGTGGTTCTTCCAGTCTCCGGTGGTGCCTGCGGCCGGGTGAGATGGGGCTCAGCAGGGGCCGGGGGCACAGGGCACCTGCAGGCCCCCAGAGCTGCTCACCTTTGCGCATGAAGGGGGACACGCCGTGGTCCATGAGGTCGGAGGGCACCTTGCTGTAGTTGGTGGTGGGGTTGTCCCGCATGGCCTCAAAGGAAGTGTGTCGGGTGATGGTGTCCAGTGCCGCCTCCGACAGCTCCTGCCCCAGGAACTGGGCCACCTTGACAATCTCCCGGCGGAGGTCCTATGGGACGCAGGCTGACGTTCACCACTCCTGCCACCCCCCCAGATGCCACACCACCATCCACCCCTGTCCATCACCTCCTTCAAGTCCTCGTAGAAGAGGTAGAGAATGGGGTGATCCTTCCTCCGCTCCCAGTAGCCCTTGACGTGGTTGTACCAGGAGCCATATGCCACTGCATGGGGAGAGCAGCCAGAGGATGTCAGTGGGTGACAGCACCCCACAGGGTCCCCACGTGCACCCAGGGGTGCCGTGTCCCACCTCTGCCGGCCATGAACTCCTCCAGGTACTGGGCCCATGTCCCGGGGTGTGGCTGTAACTTGTTCATAAGGTCAAAGTGGTAGTAGGAAACGGCCACATCCTTGGCATTGCGCCCCACATAGATCATCTGCAGATGGGTGACAGGGTGTGAGAACAGCCCCAGGGCCCCCTAACAGGGAGGATGCTCCAGCTCCCAGAAATCCCATGCCCCCTTAGTGTGCTCAAGGGAGCAGTGGGGGGTCCTGTCGCATGGGAACGGGGGGACTTAAATGCTCCTCAGGGCAGAGACCAGGGTGGGGAGTTACCTTGCAGCGGTTTTCCCAGAAGGATTTTGGCAATACATCTGCCGGCAGGTGGGTCTTCACCACACGGGGTGAGGGCATGGTGGTCAGCAGGTCCGTCCCTGGGGGATCCCAAAGCACTTCCTCAGTGGGCCCTTGGCAGAGACTCCCAGGACTCAGCCCCTGTTGGGGTGTCCATGGTCAAGCCCCCACACCTCACTACCTGCTGGCAACTTCCCAGGGACAGAGAACTCCAGCATGGGCACCCTCTTGCTGATAATGTCCCGCTTGCATTTCTCAGGGTCTCCGCCTTGCAGGATCATGTCCACAATCTCGCTGACCCAGGTGGTGCCTGGGGAAAGGAACTCATGAGGGGGCAGCCAGGGTGACATTGGGTGTCTGATCACTGACAACCCCTCAGACTTTAACCAGACACTGAGGGGGCAAAGGGGATCCCGCACAGCTCTGTCCCGACTGCCTCCAAATGTGCTGCATTTCCCCCACCTCAGGCATACAACACCCTCGCCCACATGGTACCAGCACATCTGGTACACTCAGGGATACTCACCAGATTTGGGGAAGGTGACCACCACAATGTCCTCAGGGTGACTCCGGAAGGTGTTGACACGTTCCCAGTTGTGGGTGAAGGCTTTGACCATGGGAATGCCGTGCACTGTGGGCCAGGGCTGACGCAGGTGGGGGTCTGGATCGGCCATCCTGCTGGGGACAGGGCTGACTGGTGAGGGGGGCCCCCCACACCCTCGCAGGGCAGCCACCAGCCAGGGCAGCCCAGGCAACTGGCACAATGCCTGCCCAGGGAGCGGCAGTGATAGCACTGGCACACAGACCAGAGGTCACTGCAGCCATTGCTGCACCCACCATTGGGGACAGGGGGCCCATCTGCAGGAAAAGGAGCACACCCAGCACCCAGCAAGGCAGGGGGTACCCATGGGGTACCAGCGTCACCCAGACCAAGTACCTCTCCCATTGCCTCAGCACCACGGGGGAGCAGGAAACTGGGTCCCAGAGGTTATTGCAGCAGACCTCACTGCAGGGGAAGGTTTAAGGTGGCTGATTACACCCAAAAATACCCCAAACCCACCAACCTGGACCCCACAGCACACAGCTCTGTGTGGCTGAGCATGGGCAGAGCACCCGCAGGGCACCCCAGGACACCCCTCTCACC
>NW_020930444.1:0-633 GCF_003984885.1 Neopelma chrysocephalum | reverse complement strand
TGTCCTGGTTAGAACGGCTGGGACCAATTCATCCCTGGATGGGTGTAACCCAAAACTGTGTATTCTATAGCCTCCATGCCATTTCCCAAAAACTGCTGTCAGTAGAGGCCTGCAAGGTGGGAAGATGTTCCTGTACCCTTTTATGGAATTCCCTGCTCTGATATCCTTATATGGAATTCCCCGCTCTGATAAGAGGGACTGAGCATCCACATGCCCTTTTATGGAATTCCCTACTCTGAGGGAGGGACTGAGCACTCCCGCCTGAACTGGAGAGTATATAACTGGGAGTTTCAGAGCCTTGGGGCTCTCTCTCGTGGGACCCAGAGGAAGACAGCAGACCACCGCTGCTCCCAACCAGGCTGAGACCACCACCCTCGACTGGACTGCAATCACCACTTTTGACCAGACTGCAGCAGCTCTCCCCCCAGCAGGTTTATTCCCTCTCCCTTTGCTTTGGACTCGGGGGGTGGGCCAAGGTACACCACTTTTGTTCATACCCCAGGGTGCTGGGTTTGTACATTTGGGTTTTGTGGATTAAAACCAATTGTCTGTCTGTATAATTGTACTTATTGCATTATTTTAATAAATTGTTATTCTGACTTATAAATCTCTCTTTTGAATTGAGTTCATTTT
>NW_020930443.1:3591-5562 GCF_003984885.1 Neopelma chrysocephalum | reverse complement strand
ATTGTTATTCTGACTTATAAATCTCTCTTTTGAATTGAGTTCATTTTACCTTGCTGGTTAACTTTTAAACCAGCACATTTTTGGCGCCCAAACGTTGGGGCAGAGAGAAAGAAGTCAGAATCACAATTTCATTTTAAGCATCTGTGTATTTGGATACAGAAACTCCCCGATCAACATGTTGTTTGGTGCATTCACGTGGGTGTTTTATCTGAGCATGTTCATATTTCCACAAATGGGGAACTATTTGCCTATTTTAATGCTCTCTTTAAGACCAGGGAGAGGGATCCAAATTGCTTTACTAGTATACTATGTTTATGTCATCATAACCTCAGAAGTAATGAGTTTCATTGTAAATGTGTATTCAGTCCTGTTTACCTGTCCTGGTTTAGGTTGTTACCTCTGGGGCCTCTTTAAAAATTGCACCCAGCCCTTTGGGGGAACAGTGGGGAATGGTGGTTTCCAGCCTCTCACCTCCTTCTTTCCCTTCAGACCTGGTACAACAGTTTTTGAAAATATTGATTTTCCTTTTGATGCTAAGGACGGCATAATGTTATTGTTAGTGTTGCTCTGTCTGCTGCTCTGTCTGCTCTGTACTGTTTACACCATGCTTAGGGTCAGAACAGGGCCTTCTAGGGAGGCTGTTTGGACGCCTGTCCTGGGAATGGATAACGCTGAGTGGCACGGGAAGTGGGAGGACATCGGCCAGTATTTGGAGAAGTTTTCTCCTCCCATGATCTGGAAATTCACCCCTGAACAACTGCAGGATCCTGTCAGCATGATAAAACTGGTAAAGGAAAAATGCTCTGGCAGCTCCAGAGATGGTCAGCTCACAGCAACCTGCTGGGCCCTGGCCACTGCTTACCGGGCACTGCTTGACATGGTACAGCACTGCCAGGGGGAGGAGAGAAGGAGCAAATCAACTGGCACCACGTCCACACAAACTACAGCTGAGTCGGAGGGAGTAAGAAATAAATCAACTGGCACCATGCCCACATAAACCATCGAGGAGCCAGAAGGACAACAGAAACCAATAGCAGTCGCCCCTGTCCAGAAAAGGAAATTGAAGACTAAATCAGTCCGCATAGCAAATGATGACGAAGAGGCAGGACCTTCACATCCACCGGAGGAGACAGAACCAGAAATAATCACTCGGTCCCTATCCCTGGGTGAGCTACGTGAGCTTCGGAGAGAGTTCACACGACAGGCGAACGAGTCCATCCTGACCTGGCTGCTCCGAATCTGGGATGCCGCCGCTAACGACACAATTCTAGATGGAAGTGAAGCAAGGCAACTGGGATCCCTGTCTCGAGATGTCGTCATTGATCAGGGGATTGGAAGAAGGCAGGAAACTCTCAGCCTCTGGCGGCGACTGTTGTCCAGTGTAAGGGAGAGATACCTTTGCAAGGAGGACCTCCACATACAGCAAGGACAGTGGAACACGATGGAACAAGGTATCCGGTGCTTGAGAGAATTGGCTGTACTGGAGATAATCTTTTCAGAGGACGAAAGATTTCCTAAAAGTCCAGATGGTGTACAGTGCACATCCCAGATGTGGTTGAAGTTTGCACGACTCGGGCCAGAAATGTATTCCCGCTACCTAGCAACGCTGCAATGGAGGGAGGGAGAGGACAAGGTTGGTGCATTGGTCAGCAAACTCAGGATTTATGAAGACACTGTCACCGCCCCATTACGAGCCCACGTCTCATCGGTGGAAACCAAACTGGCTGAACATGTCCGAAGCCTGGAAGAGAAGATTGAAGAAGGACACCAGAGGCTAAGAGAAGAAATTAAGGAAGGGATCTTCCATACCTCACCAGGACAAACAAGGGTCTCTGCTATCAGGAGCCAGCGTCCCCCAGCTAAGGAGAGAGGGTACACTCCACGTGGCAATCTATGGTTTTACCTCCAAGAGCACGGAGAAGATATGAGGAAGTGGGATGGGAAACCCACCTCTTCCTTAGCAGCCCGGGT
>NW_020930443.1:0-3491 GCF_003984885.1 Neopelma chrysocephalum | reverse complement strand
CAAGGAACTCTTCGAGGATGAATGCTGCTCCAGTCTCTCGTAGGCAAGACTCCAGACGGCCCAGGAATGATGATATGTCTGATCCTCTTGAAGGGACCTCCAGGTCATACTTACAAGAAGAGCGCAACGAGTACTATGACCAGGACTAGGGGTGCCCTGCCTTTAGCCAGGTAGAGGAGAGGGACAATCGAGTCTATTGGACAGTGTGGATTCGGTGGCCTGGCACATCAGAGCCACAAAGATATAAGGCTTTAGTTGACACCGGCGCACAATGTACTTTGATGCCATCAAGATACATAGGGGCAGAATCCATCTCTATTTCTGGGGTGACAGGGGGATCCCAACAGCTGACTGTACTGGAAGCTGAAGTGAGCCTGACTGGGAAGGAATGGCACAGACACCCCATCGTGACTGGTCCAGAGGCCCCGTGTATCCTTGGCATAGATTACCTGAGGAGTGGGTATTTCAAAGACCCAAAAGGACTTCGTTGGGCGTTTGGCATAGCTACTGTGGAGGCAGAGGAAATTAGACAGTTGAACACCTTGCCTGGCCTCTCAGAGGACCCCTCTGCTGTGGGACTGCTGAAGGTTGAAGAACAGTTGGTACCGATAGCCACAGCAACCGTGCACCGTCGGCAATACCGCACCGACCGAGACTCTGTGACTCCCATACATAAGATGATCCGTGAACTGGAGACCCAGGGGGTGGTCAGCAAGACTCGCTCACCCTTTAATAGCCCTATATGGCCAGTGCGTAAGTCCAGCGGAGAGTGGAGGCTGACGGTGGATTACCGTGCACTCAATGAAGTCACACCACCCCTGAGTGCTGCTGTGCCGGACATGCTGGAGCTCCAGTACGAGCTGGAGTCCAAGGCAGCCAAGTGGTATGCCACCATTGACATTGCCAACGCCTTCTTCTCCATTCCTTTGGCAGCGGAGTGCAGGCCACAATTTGCTTTCACTTGGAGAGGTGTGCAGTACACCTGGAATCGACTGCCTCAGGGGTGGAAACACAGTCCCAGCATTTGCCATGGACTGATCCAGACTGCACTGGAAAAGGGCGAGGCTCCAGAACATCTACAGTACATTGATGACATCATTGTATGGGGGAACACAGCGGGGGAAGTCTTCGAGAAAGGAGAGAAGATAATCCAGATCCTCCTAAGAGCTGGTTTTGCCATTAAACGAAGTAAGGTCAAGGGACCTGCTCAGGAAATTCAGTTCTTAGGAGTGAAGTGGCAAGATGGACGTCGCCTAATTCCAACGGAGGTAATTAACAAAATAGCAGCCATGTCCCCACCAACCAGCAAGAAGGAAACACAGGCTTTCCTAGGCGCTGTGGGCTTTTGGAGGATGCATATCCCCGAGTACAGTCAAATTGTAAGCCCTCTCTACCTTGTGACACGGAAGAAAAATGATTTCCAGTGGGGCCCTGAACAACAACAGGCCTTTGAACAAATCAAACAGGAGATTGCCCATGCGGTAGCCCTTGGGCCAGTAAGGACAGGACAGGACGTGAAGAACGTGCTCTACACTGCAGCCGGGAAGAATGGCCCTTCTTGGAGCCTCTGGCAGAAAGTGCCTGGGGAGACCCAAGGACGACCGCTGGGATTCTGGAGTCGGGGATACAAAGGATCTGAAGCCAGCTATACACCAACTGAGAAAGAGATCCTGGCTGCTTATGAAGGACTTCGAGCTGCCTCAGAAGTGATCGGCACCGAAGCGCAGCTCCTCCTGGCACCCCGACTACCAGTGCTGGGCTGGATGTTCAAGGGGAGAGTTCCTGCTACACATCACGCCACCGATGCCACATGGAGTAAGTGGATCGCTCTGATCACACAACGAACCCGGATAGGGAATCCTAATCGCCCTGGGATTCTGGAAATTATCACCAATTGGCCCGAAGGTGAGAGTTTTGGACTATCCTCTGAAGAAGAAGAGGAGCAGGTGACACGGGCTGAGGAGGCCCCACCATATGACAAGCTACCAGCAGATGAAAGACGATATGCGCTCTTCACGGATGGCTCCTGCCGCATTGTAGGGACAAACCGAAAATGGAAGGCAGCCGTATGGAGTCCCACACGGCGAGTTGCAGAAGCAACCGAAGGACAAGGTGGGTCAAGTCAGTTCGCAGAGCTTAAAGCCGTTCAGTTGGCTTTGGATATAGCTGAACGAGAGAAGTGGCCAAGACTCTATATCTACACTGATTCATGGATGGTGGCCAATGCTCTGTGGGGATGGCTAGAGCGATGGAGAAAGGCCAACTGGCAGCGCCAAGGGAAACCCATCTGGGCGGCGGAGATGTGGCAGGACATCGCTGGCCGGGTAGAGAAGCTGAGTGTGAAGGTCGGTCATGTAGACGCTCACGTACGCAAGAAACGGGCTAATGAGGAGCATCGCAACAACGAGCAGGCAGACCGAGCTGCCAGGATTAAAGTCTCTCAGGTGGATCTGGATTGGCAACACAAAGGAGAATTATTTCTGGCTCGATGGGCCCATGACGCCTCCGGTCACCAGGGGAGAGATGCAACATACAGATGGGCTCAGGACCGAGGGGTGGACTTAACCAAGGACATTGTCTCACAGGTCATCCATGACTGTGAGACATGTGCTGCCATCAAGCAGGCCAAGCGGGTGAAGCCTCTATGGTATGGTGGACGGTGGTCAAAGTACAGGTATGGGGAAGCCTGGCAAGTTGACTACATCACGCTCCCCAAAACCCGCCAGGGCAAGCGCTACGTACTGACCATGGTAGAAGGAAGTACTGGATGGCTGGAGACATACCCCGTACCTCATGCCACTGCCCGGAATACCATCCTGGGCCTTGAAAAACAAGTCCTGTGGCGACACGGCACCCCGGAGAGAATTGAGTCTGATAATGGGACCCATTTCAAGAATGGCCTCGTAGACACCTGGGCCAGAGAGCACGGCATCGAGTGGGTGTATCATATCCCCTACCATGCACCAGCTGCTGGAAAAGTTGAACGGTGCAACGGACTGCTGAAAACCACCCTGAAGGCACTGTGTGGAGAGACTCTCAAACACTGGGAGCTGCATTTAGCAAAGGCCACCTGGTTGGTCAACACGCGAGGCTCCATCAATCGAGCTGGCCCTGCCCAATCAGAACCTTTGCATACTGTAGATGGAGATAAAGTCCCCGTGGTGCATATGAGAGGTATGTTAGGGAAGACTGTTTGGATTAGTCCCACCTCAAGCAAAGGCAAACCAATCCGAGGGATTGTTTTTGCTCAAGGACCTGGTTTCACCTGGTGGGTAATGCAAAAAGATGGGGAGACACGTTGTGTACCACAAGGGGACCTAATTTTGAGTGAGAATGGTCCGTAATGTTTCATTGTACATATGTGTATATAGTTTTAAAGAGACATAGTTTTTAAGGGGGTTAATTTGGGCATGACATGGATGGCATAGAATAAGGGGTGGAAAATGTCCTGGTTAGAACGGCTGGGACCAATTCATCCCTGGATGGGTGTA
>NW_020930442.1:0-368 GCF_003984885.1 Neopelma chrysocephalum | reverse complement strand
TACCACTTTCTTAGTTTCAGGGGGAAAACCTGGCTCAAACCACTACAACACTCCACCCCCTGCTCCTGCAAAATCTAAACATATCACAACAATTCTAATACTCTACAATCAACATATACTCTTCTATAAATCCAAATATAATCAAAATCTCTCCACTACACATTAGCACAATTCTACTATGAACTTAACTCTATATCAAGCACTTACATTACTATAAGCCTTACTTTATCACCAATGGTATAGCCTGTGGTTTGTCTGGAAACTTTTCTGTTATCTCAAGCATCTCTTATCTGATCGAAACCATCCTCTGCTACCATTTTTTGTCATGGTTTCAGCAAGGCCCAAAATCCAATTCTGATTCCTAGCCC
>NW_020930441.1:0-1288 GCF_003984885.1 Neopelma chrysocephalum | reverse complement strand
TGTCATGGTTTCAGCAAGGCCCAAAATCCAATTCTGATTCCTAGCCCCCCTCCCACATCTCAACCCCATGTGAGATGGGTTTTCCAGACAAAAACATGAGACTCAATATGGGGGGAAGGAATATATTACAAAGACTATACACGTGAATAAATACTATAATACATTACAAACAATCTTAACTCTATATCTATCTCTACCATGACAATAATATTTACAATGGGCCAAATCTCTTCTCCCTCCAAATAAAAGTCCAGGAGAGAAGAAGAAGAAAAGACCCCTTCCAGTCTGTGAGCAGCAGGTCTTCCTCTCTAGGCAGCAGGCTCTCCTCTTCCACCAGAAACAGTTGCTGGCTCTCTGCCAGCACACACGAGGGAGGTTTCCAAGTCTCTCTCGGCCCCCGTCTCCAAACAAGGGGTCTTTCCATGGGCTGCGTAACCCCAGACACGGCCGCTACACCATGGTCATATCACGAAGCACCGGGGTCTCCGTGACGGTCTGGTATCCTCAGGGGAAATCAAGCCCCTGTGCAGAGCTCCCATGCTCTGCCTCAAAGATGGCTGCCAGCTTCTCTGAAGCTGGAGCAGGGGGGGCCAAGGTCCCCCCCCCCACACACACATTCCTTCAGCCGTCCTGGCTTATCTCTCAGGAGGCCATGAGCTTCCTAGCTCCTCTCAGCAGTGCATATTGCACTTTAGGACTCCTCTCAGTCCACCACCCCCTCCTCTTTCTCGGAGGGGTCTCTAGTGAGTTTGGGGGTTTTGGTTTGTCCAGTTCTTACCCTCCAAAACTCTGTTCCTGCTGCTGGCTCGGTTCTACTCCTGCTGCTGCTTCTTCCTTCTCTTCAGACATCTCTGTGTCTTCCATGCAGCATACCGGCTTCTGCTGCTCCTTTTGGTCCTTATCAGTTGGCTCTTTGCCACTGCTCTTCGGACGCTGCTGTGTCTACTGCTGCTCCGTCTGCTCCCAGCGTCTCCCAAGGCTGCCTACCGGGAGAAATTCTCCCAGCTCTTAGCCACAGGCACTCAGCCCAGTTCTGAGTCCCTGCAGCCCCCCAACCGGGGCTGGGGGGGGGCAGAGGCCCCCAAGGGGCCGGAGCCCCTTCTCCTCGTGGCTCACCACAACATGGCCACCTCTTCTTCTCACCAAAGTACTACTGCTTCCTTTTCGGTCTCCAGAGATATGTTTATATTTTGCAGGAGCATTGATTGGTCAAGCCCCAAGGGTCACCACCCCCTGGGGGTTACCACTTTCTTAGTTTCAGGGGGAAAACCTGGCTCAAACCACTACA
>NW_020930440.1:0-660 GCF_003984885.1 Neopelma chrysocephalum | reverse complement strand
AAGCTTTGCAGTTCAGTAGCAGCCATCTTTCCAACTCTCATCTTTCACGTTGCCGTAGGTTTTGGGAGTGGGTAATGATCTAAAATTAAACGAGATATTTTTCAGTTTCATATATAACTGTTGAAGTCTCCATCTACAATACATAAGTATTTAAGCATTTTATAAATAATTGAAATACATACTTCACTTATTTAAGTTTACTTAAGATAAACTCCACAGTATTTTCAGTTTCAGATTGTATGTTTGTATCTTGGCAACTACCATGTCAGAAAAAAAGGCTGAATAAATAGGCAGACAACTTACTGCTATTATACTCTGTGAAAATGCAAACCTTATCTGCTGACATCTAAAATAGGCCACTTTTTCAGTGATGTATGTAAACAGGGAAATCCTTGTTTAGAATATTACATTTTGCTTTCATCAAACCTTGACATTCACAGACAGAATCATAGAATCAGCCAGGTTGGAAAAGACCTCCAGGATCATCAAGTCCAACCTTTGATCCACTACCACCATGGTTACCAGACCATGGCACTGAGTGCCACATCCAGTCTCATCTTAAAAACCTCCAGGGACGGAGAATCCACCACTTCCCTGGTAGCCCATTCCAATACCTGATTACCCTCTCTGTAAAGAATTTCTTCCTAATATCCAACCTAA
>NW_020930439.1:0-331 GCF_003984885.1 Neopelma chrysocephalum | reverse complement strand
GACCTTTCCCCAAATCTTCGTTCGCGAAGACTGGCCATTATTATTATGTAAACAGGGAAATCCTTGTTTAGAATATTACATTTTGCTTTCATCAAACCTTGACATTCACAGACAGAATCATAGAATCAGCCAGGTTGGAAAAGACCTCTGAGATCATCAAGTCCAACCTTTGATCCACTACTGCCATGGTTACCAGACCATGGCACTGAGTGCCACATCCAGTCTCATCTTAAAAACCTCCAGGGACGGAGAATCCACCACTTCCCTGGTAGCCCATTCCAATGCCTGATTACCCTCTCTGTAAAGAATTTCTTCCTAATATCCAACCTAA
>NW_020930438.1:0-525 GCF_003984885.1 Neopelma chrysocephalum | reverse complement strand
AAGCTTTGCAGTTCAGTAGCAGCCATCTTTCCAACTCTCATCTTTCATGTTGCCGTAGGTTTTGGGAGTGGGTAATGATCTAAAATTAAACGAGATATTTTTCAGTTTCATATATAACTGTTGAAGTCTCCATCTACAATACATAAGTATTTAAGCATTTTATAAATAATTGAAATACATACTTCATTTATTTAAGTAAGATAAACTCCACAGTATTTTCAGTTTCAGATTGTATGTTTGTATCTTGGCAACTACCATGTCAGAAAAAAAGGCTGAATAAATAGGCAGACAACTTACTGCTATTATACTCTGTGAAAATGCAAACCTTATCTGCTGACATCTAAAATAGGCCACTTTTTCAGTGATGTATGTAAACAGGGGGGACCCCTGGTGGCCTAGTGGTTAGCATGCAGGACTCTCACTGCTGCGACCACGGGTTCAAATCCCAAGTCCCCCGGGCAGATGGTAGCTCGTTAGCCCTGTGAGGCCATCCATCTATGAGAAGGTCACTCTAAACAAACCTAC
>NW_020930437.1:0-1962 GCF_003984885.1 Neopelma chrysocephalum | reverse complement strand
CCTGATTACCCTCTCTGTAAAGAATTTCTTCCTAATATCCAACCTAAACCTCCCTTGGCAGAGTTTAAGACCGTGCCCTCTTGTCTTACTGATAGTTGCCTGGGAGAAGAGACCAACCCCCATCTGGCTACAACCTCCTTTCAGGTAGTTATAGAGAGTGATGAGGTCTCCCCTGAGTCTCCTCTTCTCCAGGCTGAACAACCCCAGCTCCCTCAGTCTCTCCTCATAGGACTTGTGCTCAAGTCCCTTCACCAGCCTCGTTGCTCTTCTCTGGACCTGCTCCAGCACCTCAATATCCTTCCTGAAATGAGTGGCCCAGAACTGGACACAGTACTCCAGGTGTGGCCTCACCAGCACTGAGTACAGGGGAAGAATCACTTCCCTGGTCCTGCTGGCCACACTGTTCCTAATACGGGCCAGGATGCCATTGGCCTTCTTGGCCACCTGGGCACACTGCTGGCTCATGTTCAGCTTCCTGTCAATCCAAACTCCCAGGTCCTTTTCTGCCTGGCCCCTCTCCAGCCACTCTGTCCCCAGCCTGTAGCACTGCAGGGGGTTGTTGTGGCCAAAGTGGAGGACCCGGCACTTGGCCTTGTTGAACCTCATCCCGTTGGAATCAGCCCAACTCTCCAGCCTGTCCAGGTCCCTCTGCAGAGCCCTCCTGCCTTCCAGCTGGTCAACACTCCCCCCCCAACTTAGTGTCATCTGCAAATTTGCTAATGGTGGACTCAATCCCCTCATCTAAATCATTGATAAAGATATTAAATGGGACTGGGCCCAACACTGATCCCTGGGGGACACCACTAGTGACCGGCCGCCAATAGATGCAGCACCGTTCACCACCACTCTCTGGGCCCCTCTCTCCAGCCAGTTCCTAACCCAGCAGAGTGCCCCTGTCCAAGCCGTGGGCTGCCAGCTTTTCCAGGAGTCAGGAGAGAGAGAGGGTGTCAAAGGTTTTGCTGAAGTCCAGGTAGACTACATCCACAGCCTTCCCCTCATCCCCCAGGCAGGTCACCTGATCATAAAATGAGGTCAGGTTGGTCAGACAGGACCTGCCCTTCCTAAACCCGTGCTGGCTGGGTCTGATCCCTTGTCCATCCTGTAGGTGTTGTGTGATTGCACTTAGGATGATCTGCTCCATAACCTTGCCAGGCACTGAGGTGAGGCTGATGGGCCTGTAGTTTCCCGGGTCCTCCTTCTAGCCCTTTTTGTGGATGGGCATGACATTCGCCAACTTCCAATCATCTGGGACCTCCCCAGTGAGCCAGGACTGTTGGTAGATGGAGAGTGGCTTGGCAAGCTCTTCCGCCAGCTACCTCATCACCCTTGGGTGGATCCCATCTAGATCCCGTCTCCAGATGTCCTCAGGAGAACCTGTCTTACTGATACTTCATTATTGCATTGTGTACAGATTCTGCGTTACAGAATCATAGAATTGTTTAGGTTGAAAAAGACCTTTAAGATCATCAAGTCCAACTGTTAACCCAGCACTGCCAAGTCCACCACTAAACCATATCCCCAAGTGCCACATACACATCTTTTAAATATCTCCAGGGATAGTGACTCCACCACTTCCCTGGGCAGTCTGTTCCAATGTCTGACAGCCCTTCTAGTGAAGAATTTCTCCTAATATCCAATCTAAACCTCCCCTGGTGCAACCTGGGGCTGTTTCCTTAAATAAAAAAAAAAAGAAAAGGGAAATTTAGAAAAAAAAGGTTTAATAAGTGAAACACTTTTCTATAAGGCAAGTTGTGATCTGGGCAACCACACTTCACTACTATGAACAGGTTCCTGGCAAAACAATCGCCTTTTATTACACAAAGTTCCATACTGCTGAAGCACAGACTCGGACTGCAAAACAGACGATACTGTGACAGTCACTTGGCATTCCCCTGCCCAGCACTCACTGCAGAACTAAACTCTTCCACTTCGCTATTTACCACTGTTTTATCTTTTTAACAG
>NW_020930436.1:0-409 GCF_003984885.1 Neopelma chrysocephalum | reverse complement strand
GTGTTTGAGATGATACTGAACAGGGTAAACTATCAGAAATACCAAAATTGTGTTAAGTCCTTTAAAAGACATAAAAAACCACCCACAAACCAACCTCAAACAGCTAGCAGAATCATAGAAGGGTTTGGGTGGTTTTTTATGTCTTTTAAAGGACTTAACACAATTTTGGTATTTCTGATAGTTTACCCTGTTCAGTATCATCTCAAACACCACAATGGAAAGTCTCTAAGGTGTGAAGTGTTTGAGATGATACTGAACAGGGTAAACTATCAGAAATACCAAAATTGTGTTAAGTCCTTTAAAAGACATAAAAAACCACCCACAAACCAACCTCAAACAGCTAGCAGAATCATAGAAGGGTTTGGGTGGTTTTTTATGTCTTTTAAAGGACTTAACACAATTTTGGTAT
>NW_020930435.1:0-441 GCF_003984885.1 Neopelma chrysocephalum | reverse complement strand
TGATATTGTGGAGGATCAATTATCAGACTGGGAAAGATATAAGAAGTGGAGAGAACTGTATGGGAACTGAATGGACTATGGATTCTGAACACATGGAATGGACTCTTACATCCCGGACTGACTGTTTTATTCCCCAGTTCTGCTGTGTTATTTGTTTCCACAGTTGTACCCCTGTTTGTCACTGGTTTTTATGAAATTTTAATGTACCCTCCATGTTGATCCTTCTTCTCCCTCAGGTTTTCCCGCCTTAAGTTGTTTACCTCCTTATTCTCCCCTGCTTTCCCGCTCCTCTGCTGCTGATTGGCTGCAGTTTGCCGCAGTGCAGAGTGAGCTCTCATTGGCCCTTTCCCCTAGATACTCCAAGGTTACACCTACCTCTCCCTTACCCTCCAATTCATATTGAGGAAACTCCTGTGTCTCCACTCGGGCTCAGGCGTCGCC
>NW_020930434.1:0-6933 GCF_003984885.1 Neopelma chrysocephalum | reverse complement strand
TCATATTGAGGAAACTCCTGTGTCTCCACTCGGGCTCAGGCGTCGCCGGAGAGGTGATCGTCCCGCCGGTCCCCCCAGCTGGACGGACGACTGTGAGCTGCAGAGCTGCACGGGTCGACGCACCGGAGAAGGTGAGCAGCTGGGGACATTCCACACCCACCCCAACACCAACACCCCAACACTTTTAATAGATAAGGGAGGATCTCCATAACACCGAGATGGGACTTACACTGTCCACCTCCCAGAAATTCGTATACAGACGTCTTAAAGACTTTATCATTGAGCACGGTCACCCCTTGGATAAGAAATCCGCCAAGGCACTCGCCAAATGGCTGGACAGTAAAAATCACAAATTAACAGACGACACCACAGCCGAAGAATGGCAGGCGATAGGCTACAGCCTATGGCGTGATAATGAAAAGGGGGACCGAAAGGCAAAACAAGCTCTCATTGCCTGGAGGCTAATTCTGATGGTGCTACAGCACCAAATGATGAACGAGAACAGCAGCCTCCATGTACCAGCCACCAAACGAGAAAAAACGACTGCGTCACACCAACTGAGGCACTCACAAGATGGCGGGAGGGAGAAGATAACATCGCGGCGAACACAAAATGGCGGCGAGGAGGAGGGAGACGAGAGACGCGCGGGACGGAGGCGGGAAAAGTCCTCGCGGGAATCATCAGCGCGGGAAAAGAGGGGGCGGGCCCTCGTAGCACCACCCACCAGACCACCTCCACCCCCTCCTGCGCGCGTCAGGAACCCCTCCCCCGAATCGCCCACGTGTTCGTCCACTCCCTCCAGCACCACCTCCTCCCCTGAGAGGTCACCTTCCGGGGGTGAAAGGGGGGCGAGGGGCGGGGCTAGGCCAAAGGTCAAAGCCGGCTTCCGGCAACATGGCCGCGCCCATAGGGCCCATAACAACAAGGCCTACCCCGCCTACCGCTATCAAGACTCAGACTCTGACAATGACAGGGACCCTGTCCAACATTCCCCTGAGAGGCACAGTGATATGCCCAATATATGGAAGCCTTTCAGGGAGGAAGCCGCTCAGGCTAATGACACAGAATTTTTAAAAGCATTCCCGATATTTCTGGAAGAGGGAAAAGCTCCGGAATGGAGACCGATCTCCTATCCCATGTTGAAAGATATTAAAAAAGCTATGGTGGAGTATGGCCTGGGAGCGCCATACACGATCGGCCTCCTGGAGTCCTTCTTCCTTGCATACTTGCTGATTCCATACGATATAAGAGCTGTTATTAATGGTCTTTTTACCACCATCCAGTCCTCAGTATTTGAGGCTGAATGGAAGAAACTAATTGTAACCTACGTAAATGAAAAAATGGAGAGAAGGGGTATCCCAGTGCGGCAGGCAATAGACATGCTCTATGGTGAGGGAAGCTACTCAACCAGAGGGGATCAATCCCGAATTGAACCCAAATTTTTAGAAATCACTAAAGAATTGGCATTAGAAGCAGTGAAAAGGGTGGCGGACGCATACGTCCAAACACCCTCTTTCACCCTCATTAATCAAGGCCCAAAAGAACCGTTTATTGATTTTATAACCAGGCTAAAAGAAGCGATTAAGAGACAAGTCAACCAAAAAGAAAGCCAAGAAATTCTATTTAATAAATTGGTAATTGAAAAAGCTAACGAAGATTGTCAAAAAGCACTAAAAATGCTAAAAGATCCCTCTCTGGTTGAGATGATAGAAGCCTGTAAAAACATTGGCTCTAACTCTCATAAAGCGCGTCTGTTGGCTGCCGCCTTCACTGGGCCCCAAACATGTTTTAATTGTGGTCAAAAAGGACATTTTAAGAAACATTGCCCAAAAACTGCTTCGGAACCTAATTTATCTAATGTACCCAAATCCCTCTGCCGGAGGTGTGGGAAGGGCTTTCACTGGTCATCGGCCTGTAGGTCGGTGACCAACATAAACGGTGAACCCCTTCCCCCCAGAAAATCTCCCAACATTAACAGGAAAGTCACCTTTAGCTCCCTGCCCGACCTACGTCAATGCTCTTGTGAGCATTCGGGAAACGGGGAGCAGAGCGCTCAGGGGGGCGCGAGGACACAAATAACCCCTCAACCACGCACCATCTTGCGCCAAACACCGCGCCCATTCACCCCATAACTGGGAAACCTCCGGCAGAACATAACCCTCCTCAAAATCAATGTACTCCCCTAAATTGGATAACCCTTACCGTTACACACCCATTACCCTTATTAAATCGATGTGAACAGATAATTAAGGTTACACCATCTACCGAGATAGATTCGAACACCATATATTTGATAGTCTCTCACCTTTCGGCTGTGGCGAGGGGCATTTTCGTGACTCCCACACTCCTGACGGGGTTGACGAACTCCAACATCGCCATCTGTCTAACTGTCCACCTTCCTCCCTTACAGCTGGAGGACCGCTTCCCGTGTCCAAAAGACCCTCCACCGTCACCCTCTGCGGGTGTCTAGACAAGGGGAAGAGAACGCGACACGTTAGTAGGGGTCGGGAGGTCCTCACTGAAGTTGCCCAATGGACTTCCATCAGTGAGTCTTCTCCTCGTTCCTCTTCCCATGACACCGCACAGAGGAGATCGTCAGTGGGGATCATTTTGGCCACCGGGAGCGGACGTGACCATCATCGCCTCCAGGGACTGGCCACATAGTTGGCCAGCCCACACGACAGACACAAGGGTCAGCGGTGTGGGAGGAGTCCAACACCCTGTCAGGAGCCGTGAAGCGGTAACAGTCTATGGGCCAGAGGGCAGATCTGCAACTCTACAGCCGTACGTATTAAACATACCCGTTACTTTATGGGGAAGAGACGCCATGGAACAGTGGCAACTGACACTCGGGACGGAGGAAAATTTTTAGGAGGGGTCACTGAACAATTGCAGCTGCCCAAACTAACCTGGAAAACAGAAACACCAGTTTGGGTAGATCAGTGGCCCCTTCCCAGACAAAAGCTGCAAATTCTCAATGACCTAGTTAATCAAGAATTGGCTAAAGGACATCTGGAGCCTTCCACCAGTCCCTGGAACACTCCAGTGTTCGTCATCAAAAAGTCCTCAGGTTCCTGGAGATTTCTCCAGGACCTGCGCAAAGTAAATGAAGTCCTCGAGCCAATGGGAGCCCTCCAGCAGGGAATGCCTTCTCCATCTATGCTCCCTGCTGAATGGCCCCTAGTGGTAATCGACATTAAGGACTGCTTTTTTCATATATACCTTAATCCGGCTGATTCGGCTAAATTCGCATTTTCAGTCCCTGCCATCAACGTTTGTGAACCCCATCGCAGGTTCCAGTGGAAAGTGCTTCCACAGGGGATGAAAAATTCTCCAACGCTTTGTCAGATGTTTGTGGCAAAAGTGTTGGAACCAATTAGAAAAAAATTTCCGCAATCAATCATCTTCCATTACATGGATGATGTGTTGATTTGCGCAAAAACCAAATTATCTGTCAGACAAACATTAGACGCTACAATTTCGGCTCTAAATTCAAATGGATTGGAAATATCCCCTGAAAAAATACAGAGAGAAGCACCTTGGAGGTACCTCGGACTTCAAATTGACGCAAAAACTATCAAACCTCAATTAGTTGAAATCGACAAAAAAGTCCGAACTTTGAACGACCTCCAGAAGCTGCTGGGAGCGATCAATTGGATCCGGCCTGTGTTGGGGATCACAACCGGTGATCTGCACCCACTGTTCGAACTCCTAAAAGGAGATGCAGATCTGTCCTCCCCCAGGTTATTAACATCAAACGCTAAAAAGTCCCTTACCACAGTCGAAACAAAGATATCCGAGAGACAATCCAACAGAAGGATGGAGGGACTGCCATCCTCATTAGTAATCATCAGAGAAAGACACCAACCATTAGCCATTTTGGGACAATTCACCACTGATGAGAAAGACTTCTGTCTGTGGGAGTGGTTGTTCCTCCCCCACCAATTTTCAAAGACAATTATGACATTGGCAGAGATGATTGGCAAATTAATCTTCAAAGGCCGCACCAGGTGTTTAGAACTCAGTGGAGAAGAACCAAATTACATCTACCTCCCGCTGACTTCTGAACATCTGGAACAACTGCTGCAAAATTCCACAGACTTCCAAATCGCCATCGGGGGTTACCCGGGAGAAGTCAAATTTCACCTCCCGGCGTGCCCGTTTTTGCAAAGACTAATTCCAATTCCATTAAAACTAAAAGTTATGCAATCAGACCTACCAATTAAAAATGCAAAAACCATTTTTACCGATGGCTCTGGGAGAACCGGAAATGCAGTAATTGTTTGGAAACAAAAAGATAATTGGCACCAAGACATTCACAAAGTACAAGGTTCCCCACAAATCGTAGAATTATCAGCAGTTGTTCGCGCCTTCCAAATTTTCAATAAAGAACCAATTAATATCGTTTCAGATTCGGCTTACGTTGTGGGCATCGTCAAACGAATCGAAAATTCATATTTGAGAGATGTATCTAATGAAAAATTATCTAATTTGTTGAAAAAATTATTATTTTTAATAGAAATCAGGGAATTCAGATATTATATTGTCCACACGAGGTCCCACACTACCCTACCAGGTCCTGTGGCTGAGGGAAACCATATCGCCGACCATCTGGCAGGTATGGTGGTTACCCCAAATTTGTTCCAACAAGCAAAAATTTCACATGAATTTTTCCACCAGAATGCGCGATCGCTAAAAAAACAATTCGGCCTCAAATTAACTCAAGCAAAAGAAATTTTAAAAGCCTGTCCTGATTGCCAAAAAATTGCCCCACTGGTTCCAGAGGGGACAAATCCCAGGGGGCTGTCAGCACTAGAAATTTGGCAATCTGATGTTACACACGTACCAGAATTTGGCAAATTAAAGTATGTTCATGTGTCTGTGGACACATTTTCCAAAATGATCGTAGCCACCGCGCATTCTGGGGAAAAAAGCAGAGATGTCAAGAAACACTTCTTGTCTGCTTTTGCTAGGATGGGAGTCCCCAAACAAATTAAAACTGATAATGGACCATCCTATGTATCAGCAGACACGAAGAAGTTTTTTGATGATTGGGGAATTCACCATGCCACTGGAATTCCTCACAACCCCACAGGACAGGGTATAGTAGAGCGGGCCCATCAAAACATCAAAAATTTACTCAATAAACAAAAAAGGGGGAGTATTGGCCTAACTCCTCAAGAAAGATTGGAAAAAGTTATGTACGTATTAAATTTTTTAAATTTAGCAGAGGAACAAGAAACTCACACAGACAGAAGTCCCGTAGATAAACATTTTAAATCAGAAGATGTAATAAACAAGCAAAAAGCAAAAATCATGTACAAAGATGCAATAACAGAATCGTGGACGGGCCCTTTCCCCCTGATCACATGGGGGAAAGGGTACGCATGTATTGCAGGACCAACAGGACCAAAGTGGGTTCCAACCCGACGAATAAAGATACATCAGGAACAAGACACGGCATGCGGACCATCTACCTCTCCACTTTCTTCATCATCGCCTTAAGTCTCATCGACACCTCCACATCGTTCCCCCTAAAGGACTGGATGCAACAACCCAATGAAAACCTATGGGTAACGTTGGCAAAAGCTACGGGAACAGACACTCTGTGTCTGGCCCAGTCGGGCGCTGGCAACCCTTTTCAGACATGTCTCGTAGGTGTCCCCATCTCTTCTACTAATGATTGGAATGCATTTTTACCACTCACCCGAATTACAGACCCTCTTCCTTTCACTTCTGCTACTCTCGCTCAGGCTGTCTCTCGCACCCATCTTTCTTTTGATCCTCCTCAAGAAATCGATCTTTTTGGTTCAGTCCCTACTAACACCTGCATTTTGTTTCACCGCTACACAGAACCCAAATTATTTACCCCATTTAACGTCTCTGCTAATAAGCCCATCTACCGCGAGCTTCCTTCCTCGTGGTGCAACCACTCCGTGATCACTGCGGTGACCACGGAGACAATACCGAGGTGGAGAAAACTCCCCCAAGGGTTTTTCCTCCTGTGCGGGGACCGAGCTTGGCAGGGGATCCCTGCATACCCGGAGGGTGGTCCTTGCACAGTGGGAAAACTCGCCCTTTTTAATCCGGCTAAATTTCAACTTCCAAACTCTTCCCCACAAGATCCAGCTCCAAATTCTCCCTTACCAAAAATCAGCAGAACCAAAAGAACATTCGTCCTGTATGAACGTCCAGTCCTCCCAAAACCTCGCCCTACTCCTCCAAAACCTGCAGCACCTCTCGCTGCTCCTGTTCCCAAAACACCTCCTCTCCTTGTTCATCCCTCTTGGACCGCTCCACCACCCTTACCATTCCCTGAGGACTGTGACTCCCAAATTAATATTTGGCCTAAAATAAAAAATTACTGGGCTTCCTTTGGTGTATTTTCGGGAATAGGAACATCTCATGCGCTCTCACTTCTCACCCACCTCGGTTGCTGGCTCACGAAGGAAGCAAACGCGACAACAACAGCGATAGAGGGATTACTAGCAGACACACAGAAATTAAAAGAGGTTAGCCTGCAGAACCGTGCAGCCATTGACTTCTTACTCTTGGCACATGGCCACGGGTGCCAGGAGTTCGAAGGCATGTGCTGCATGAACTTCTCAGACCACGCTCAATCAATCCACCAAAGCATTAACAAATTAAAAAGTTTAGTCCAAGATATCCGTCAATCCCATAACGAGGGATTAGACGGAATGTTCGATTGGCTTAAATTTCCATCAATTCCTAATTGGCTCAGAAAAATATTAATTTTGGCCCTAATTTCTGTGGGTGGTCTTTTTGCTTTGTGCACTTGCTTGCCCTGTCTTTTTGTTTGTTTCCGCCAGCTGTTCCTGAAATCAATCAACGCCAACGTCGTACAAATAAATAAAGAAGGGGGAGAATTGCATATGTTTGTGTCTTTCTGTGTGCAACTATGAACTTGTTCGT
>NW_020930433.1:0-393 GCF_003984885.1 Neopelma chrysocephalum | reverse complement strand
GAAAATTAGATGCCCCTGTTCTGTAACTGTCTGAAGTGGTTTTTTTTTGATAAGTTTGTCACTGAACATTTACAGACCAAAAATCCTCATACCCTTCCTATTTAATTTTAAGACATTCTGAAGTTCTTCAGAAAAGGATTTATGTGTGTTTAAAAAAATCCTTCTTTTCCCCACCTAAAAGTTTCATTAGTACATCTGCTTAACCTTAAGTCCAAATTAACGGAAGGGTATGAGGATTTTTGGTCTGTAAATGTTCAGTGACAAACTTAACAAAAAAAAACCACTTCAGACAGTTACAGAACAGGGGCATCTAATTTTCACACATACAATACAACCATCTTCAAGGAAAATTAGATGCCCCTGTTCTGTAACTGTCTGAAGTGGTTTTTTTTT
>NW_020930432.1:0-428 GCF_003984885.1 Neopelma chrysocephalum | reverse complement strand
CCCCCTTTTCTGTCAATGCATGGTAATTACCACACATTACACTTTAATTTGGATTGCAAGATCATCACATGCTTTTACTACATGCAGTGCTTTATTGAAGCTATCCTGCATTATGTCTACAAAGGTTAAAAAAAAGGGGGGGGTGGAATTAGAATTACTTTAGAATTACTTCCTGCCTGAGAAACATGCTGCAGAGCCTTTTTTTTGAAGTTTTTAGTTTTGTATTCACTAATTTACTGTTTGTTCTAGAGCAGCAGTAATTGTACACTAAATGTCTTTTTAAAGAGCCAAATGTGCACTTAAAGTTTAACTCCCACTCACTGCTGCTCTAGAACAAACAGTAAATTAGTGAATACAAAACTAAAAACTTCAAAAAAAAGGCTCTGCAGCATGTTTCTCAGGCAGGAAGTAATTCTAAAGTAATTCTA
>NW_020930431.1:0-3276 GCF_003984885.1 Neopelma chrysocephalum | reverse complement strand
GCCAGAGCCCATAAAAAGCAGATGTGGGGTCAGCTTAAAGGCACAGGGATTCAATTCTGTCTCACATCCTAATGGGTGCAAGCTCTGAAATGCTTAAAATCACTACTGAAGCACAACCTCATCTCTTCCTCGGGAAGTTGCTGTCCTGAGTGCTGGGGAGATTGTCGGCTCCCTTGCAGGGAAAGGCTTTCATTGCCTAGCCCTGCTTTCCCCAGTTAATATGAATCAAAAGGACTAAAGGCAGTTCTTTGGCTTGCTAGAGTAACTTTCTGCAATACGAAAAGAAGAAAGGGAGGAGAAAAACGGGTGAAATGCTGTGTGCACCCGTGTGCTCGTTGCCATCAGTGGGATGCAGTTGTGCCTGCAGGTCACAGAGCTGCTGCTTCACAGCTCCCAGATAGACGAGAGAGGCTGTGGGAGTGGGGCTAAAAGTATCAAAGCAATTCATCTTCTTTATTTTATATTGCCTGCTAAATAATAGTACTGTAAGGTACAGAGTAGTCATATCTTTTGTGGGAATTTAGGAAACTTCATATTTTAAAAAAGCAGTGCCTTGTAGGATCAGTCCTCAGGGGGTTTTTGGCATCGTTATGGCACAAGAAGCCCACTGACCATGCAAACAAACCATCCTGCCTCTTAAGAGAAGGGGACTTTTTCCTTGTCCCCTTCCTCTGTAGAACTGGAACTAGAGGGAGCTACATCACAGCAGGATATGTAAACTGGTATCCCAAGCACTTGGGTTCTCGAGGAGACTGATTCGCAGTTTGGAAACCAGAAAATAAAGAACTTGCCTTCAGCAGATGAGTCACTTGGCTCACCCCTGTATTTCTTTTCCATACTGTTTGTAAAGATAGAGACAGAAAAAGCCTGCCAGAATCAACTGATGAAATACAGAAGATAACTTGACTCACTACTAACTGGTTTTTCTGCCACGTTTTATTAGCACTTGGTAAAATCAAGTGTGAAAAGGCTTTGTGCCTGGTGAATTACCAGGATTCCCCAGCCTCTCTGGTCCCTACAGAGCATCAACAGCTGATATCACATTAGCACAGCATACGTAATTGGTGCAGGAGAGGTGAAAAAGGAGAAATAAAATCGGGGGAGGGGGGGGTTAAGCTTATGGAAATGAAAGGAAAATGATGATGACATTGAGGAACTGGTGAAAACACTATCAGCTGAAATCTTGAAAACTGAAAGCATTAGCAGTCTCCTAAGGAGTTAAGAATGGCTAGGTTGGAGTTAGTTGATAGTATCAGCACAGCAATGTTAATAATTAGAAATAATGCCCATGTTGTACGCTCCCGAGTTAAGAATTTTGCTTTGTTCTTACCTGCTTATGATGGAGCAAATTGAAGACTACAGAAACCAGGGCTGAAACAATACTCAACACCAATACAAAAGTATAAAAAGCCACTTGAACGCATGTGCGTTTCCTTTCCCGTGGACTCTTTCCATTCTCCATCAAATTTGGTCCTTCCATGATACAGCTAGAGGGTAAGATGCACACAGCACTATGGTTGAGAAATGTGCTGACAGAAATCCCGAGGTCCTTATTGCCGCGGTGGAACACGGACAGGATTATATACTGGCGATTTCGTCACAATAATGCGACCAAGTGGAGGAGCCAAGGCGTGGTTCATCATCAGCCCCGGACTGAAAGGCAGTGAGTTAACATGTACTCATGAAACTGAGGCAGGGAACTTTCATTTGACTCCTGGCCCAGAATACCTGAAATGAGACCAGGGACAAACTGCAAGGGCTCTAGAAATCACCTCGGAATTTCACATGAGGAGCCAAGTTTACAAACTCTTCGGCAGATGCAAAGTGAAGGGGCAAGGTAGGAACCTCCTAATATCTGTGTGCCACTTGCTTCTGTTTCTGGAGGTGCCAGTGGTTCTTTTTCTGGCTGAGGAGTTGACACCAGATTGAATCTGGTTCTCATTTTGACATCACGGAACTGAGTGCTGATGGCGGAAGGGCATTTTTCCAGTTCCCTGAGGACGATTCACGCAGTAAAAGTGAAACTACACACACTTAAAAACATGACTCCAAGTGACAGCCTTAGTGGCAAATGGTAACAGTTGCATTGAGCTACCAGCCTCCACTTCCCACTGATGCCACTCAAGGAGGAGGAAGAGCAGAAAGAGTAGGAAAAGAGTTGGGATTTCGCAAATGGCTTTCAATTTGCAGTTTGAAACGAGCTGACTGAGTTTCAAAGTCTTCCTAAAATGATTTTTAGCTTTTCCCTTTCTATTTTTTCTCACTTGCTTTTTAAATTCCTTATTGTGGGAACAAAATTGTGAGTTAGGAGTTGTATGGAGAAGTCAGGAAAAAAGAGGAAAGAAAAATCAGATGGACTTGAGAATGAAAACTAAAATCCACCTAAAAGAAATATGATTTTAACTGTCAACCTTGAAAGTAGTTTCTATTTTAACATTCTGCACATTCTTTTGAATTTTCTTTTAAGATGAAAAGTGTTCTTCATCCGTGTTTATTTAAGAAAGAAATTCTCATATATGAAGATGTCACTTAGAGATCTCGTCCATCTCTGCTGCACTCCCTTTCTGGGGATGGAATGCATGAAAAATGTCCTTTATAAACTTTAGTCTTGGATCTGCTCTTCCTCACTTGTGGAAGAAACCTCAACTCTTCTAGCTGTACAAAACCAAAGTTGTCGGTGTATAGAAATTGTGTGAACAATTTCTATTGCATTTCTGTGAGTTTTACATTGACATAATTGGGTTTGGCCAGAATAGAGAGATTTCTCTGAACAATTATTCCTGCTTTCTGCAGGCCTTGCTTGACATGACTTTAGAAGTTGTAAGCTGTAATGTTTATACTTATAGACTGTGTGAAAATATGCGATGTTTATACTTGTTAGCTTTGTGTCTAGTTATAAGGTTTGAGAACATAGTATCTTTATAGCAAGAAAACCTTGAGAAATTAGAGATAAAGGTACACCTGCAGATTTCGGAAAGCCCCTAATTCGGAAGGCCTTTACATGCCAAGTATGATTTCAGATCGTGTGGACAGAACATCAGGTCCAATGAACTGGAGACATGAGACGCGTGCACAGACTGAGCTATCCAATCACCTTGTTGTAAGCGTGTGCCCAAAACAAACTAAACTGTATAAAAGTTAACTTATTTAAATAATAAATTGGACATTTTGCCTGATCACATTGATCGTTTGCATGTGTTCCTAAACTTCTCTATCAACACTGACTCTTGCCAGAGCCCATAAAAAGCAGATGTGGGGTCAGCTTAAAGGCACAGG
>NW_020930430.1:0-2122 GCF_003984885.1 Neopelma chrysocephalum | reverse complement strand
GAGAGGCACTGCCAGCCCCGGGAGAGGCACTGCCAGCCCCGGGAGAGCCGAGCAGGGAAACGGCGGGGCCAGGAGACCCCCGGAGCCACGGGCAGGGGAGAGGGATCGGCGAGGAGATCCCCAGTGGTCAGCTCTGACCCCACCACAGCACATCTGAGCCCCTCTACAACACCTCTGAGCCCTCCACGGCACCTCTGAGAGCATCACAGCACCTGAGCTCTCCATAACCCCCCTGAGCCCACCACAGCACCTCTGAGACCATCACAGCACCCCTGAGCCCTCCATAACACCTGAGACCACCACAGCACCTCTGAGACCATCACAGCACCTCTGAGAGCGTCACAACACCCCTGAGCCCACTCCAACACCCCTGAGGTCTCCACAGCACCTCAGAGACCATCACAACACCCCTGAGCCCACCACAGCACCTCTGAGGGCATCACAGCACCCCTGAGGTCTCCACAGCACCTCAGAGACCATCACAACATCTCTGAGCCCCTCCATAACACCCCTGAGCCCACCACGGCACCTCTGAGACCATCACAGCACCCCCGAGCCCACTCCAACACCCCTGAGTTCTCCACGGCACCTCAGAGACCATCACAGCACCCCTGAGCCCACCACAGCACATCCCAGCCCACCACACCCCCTCAGACCCCCACCACATGCCCTGCAGAGCTGTTGGCACCCAGCCCCTCCCAGGCAGAGCCTGCAGCCAAAGGTGCCCCCAGCCCAGGGGTTCTGCAGCTCCAAAACCACGGGGGTTTGGCCCCAGAACCGCCAGGACATGGGGGGTGTGACCCCAGGAGCAAAAACACCCCCCAGCATCTCTGACTCCTCCGGGCCAGTCCCAAACCTGCCCTGGGATTCATCCATCAGAGGGACACTGAGGAGACTCTGCCCAGCCCTGTTCCCATCCCTGAGGGGGTCACGGGGGGGTTGTGTCTGTGACAACACCGAGAACTGCCCCAGGAGCAGCTCAGTCATGGCAAGGCCCTGGGAGAGGGGTTTGGAAGCTGGAGGGGAGCCTGGACACACCAGGACCTGGATCACAGGGAGGAGCAGGACAGGAACCACATCACTCCTTCCTTCCATCCTGACGAGCCAAGCACAGACATCCAACCATTACTGGAAGGGCTAATTACTGAAGGAGTTAATTACTGCAGAGCAGAGCAGGGCAGAGGTGCCCAGGAAGCATTTTGTGCCGGAGCCTCCCTGGGCTGCTCCGATCCCAGAGTCATGGAATGGCCTGAGCTGGAAGGAACCTTGAAGCCCATCTCGTTCCATGGGCAAGGACACCTTCCACAGACCAGGCTGCTCAAACCAGCCCCGGGGGGAGCTGAGGGACACTCAGTTCTTGCCCCTTTTTGGAGGATCCCTGAGCTGGCAGTGCCACATCAGAGGGGTCCCCACACTGTCACCTCCCCCCAGGGCCCACCCAGAGCTCCCTGCCCTTCCCTGCCATCCCATCTCAGCCTCTCCCCCTCTGAGAAACCCTCTCCACATCCCCCTGAGCATCCTGGCCAGCAGAGCTGCCCGAGCAGGACACCCTGGAAGGCTCCAACCCTTCAAGGATTTGCGGTCGGGGAGCGGAGAAGAGTCGGGAGGAACAGGGGGCAAAGGAGCGAAGGCGAAGAAAAGGCGGATCAATCCCAACGATCCATCATGCCAGGAGCTGTCCAAATAATCAAAGGCATCAGCCAGGTTGATGGATAGCTGATGTCACCGCCGGGGACCCTTAACAAGGCAGGCAGCAACAGCAGCTGCTGGTCAGGGAGTGCCTGCGCACACGCCGGGCCGGGGCACGGGGACGGGGCCATCCATCACTGACCCACCCTAATGGGCAACCTTATTAGGCAGCTGACAGCCCAGGGCAGCCCCCTCGCCCTCCCCACGCCGGGCTGGCCCCGGGCACGGGGGGTTGGGGCAGGGTGGGCACCCCCCGGGTGAGGGGGGGTCGGTCCTGGGGGAGGGTGGGGGCTGCAGGGGGACAGGGGTGGGCACTGCCCGGCAGGGCTGGATCCAGACAGTCCCTAAATCCCTGCCAGAGGTGCTGCAGCAGCTCTGGAGGTGTGGGATGAGACAGACAATCCCAAAATCCCTGCGAGCAGCTCTGGAGGTG
>NW_020930429.1:0-2235 GCF_003984885.1 Neopelma chrysocephalum | reverse complement strand
GAGGCACTGCCAGCCCCGGGAGAGGCACTGCCAGCCCCGGGAGAGGCACTGCCAGCCCAGGGAGAGCCGAGCAGGGAAACGGCAGGGCCAGGAGACCCCCGGAGCCACGGGCAGGGGAGGGGGATTGGCGAGGTCAGCTCTGACCCCACCACAGCACATCTGAGCCCCTCTACAACACCTCTGAGCCCTCCACGGCACCTCTGAGACCATCACAACACCTCTGAGAGCATCACAGCACCTATGAGACCACCATAACACCCCTGAGCCCACCACAGCACCTCTGACCCCATTGCAGCACATCTGAGCCCTTCTACAACACCTCTGAGCCCTCCACGGCACCTCTGAGAGCATCACAACACCCCTGAGCCCCTCCATAACACCTGAGACCACCACAGCAGCTCTGAGACCACCACAGCACCCCTAAGCCCACCATAACATCTCTGAGCCCACCACAGCACCTCTGAGAGCATCACAGCACCTCTGAGACCACCACGACACCCCTGAGCCCCTCCATAACAGCTGAGCCCACCACAGCACCCCTGAGGTCTCCACAGCATCTCAGAGACCATCACAACACACCTGAGCCCTCCCTAACATCTCTGAGCCCCCCACAACATCTCTGAGCCCACCACAGCACATCCCAGCCCACCACACCACCTCAGACCCCCACCATGTGCCCCGCAGAGCTGTTGGCACCCAGCCCCTCCCAGGCAGAGCCAAAGGTGCCCTCAGCCCAGGGGTTCTGCAGCTCCAAAACCACGGGGGTTTGGCCCCAGAACCGCCAGGACATGGGGGGTGTGACCCCAGGAGCAAAAACACCCCCCAGCATCTCTGACTCCTCCGGGCCAGTCCCAAACCTGCCGTGGGATTCATCCATCAGAGGGACACTGAGGAGACTCTGCCCAGCCCTGGTCCCATCCCTGAGGGGGTCACGGGGGGGTTGTGTCTGTGACAACACTGAGAACTGCCCCAGGAGCAGTTCAGTCATGGCAAGGCCCTGGGAGAGGGGTTTGGAAGCTGGAGGGGAGCCTGGATACACCAGGACCTGGATCACAGGGAGGAGCAGGACAGGAACCACATCACTCCTTCCTGACGAGCCAAGCACAGATATCCAACCATTACTGGAAGGGCTAATTACTGAAGGAGTTAATTACTGCAGAGCAGAGCAGGGCAGAGGTGCCCAGGAAGGATTTTGTGCTGGAGCCTCCCTGGGCTGCTCCGATCCCAGAGTCATGGAATGGCCTGGGCTGGAAGGAACCTTGAAGCCCATCTCGTTCCATGGGCAAGGACACCTTCCACAGACCAGGCTGCTCAAACCAGCCCCGGGGGGAGCTGAGGGACACTCAGTTCCTGCCCCTTTTTGGAGGATCCCCGAGCTGGCAGTGCCACATCAGAGGGGTCCCCACACTGTCACCTCCCCCCAGGGCCCACCCAGAGCTCCCTGCCCTTCCCTGCCATCCCACCTCGGCCTCTCCCCCTCTGAGAAACCCTCTCCACATCCCCCTGAGCATCCTGGCCAGCAGAGCTGCCCGAGCAGGACGCCCTGGAAGGCTCCAACCCTTCAAGGATTTGCGGTCGGGGAGCGGAGAAGAGTCGGGAGGAACAGGGGGCAAAGGAGCGAAGGCGAAGAAAAGGCGGATCAATCCCAACGATCCATCATGCCAGGAGCTGTCCAAATAATCAAAGGCATCAGCCAGGTTGATGGATAGCTGATGTCACCGCCGGGGACCCTTAACAAGGCAGGCAGCAACAGCAGCTGCTGGTCAGGGAGTGCCTGCGCACACGCCGGGCTGGGGCACGGGGACGGGGCCATCCATCACTGACCCACCCTAATGGGCAACCTTATTAGGCAGCTGACAGCCCAGGGCAGCCCCCTCGCCCTCCCCACGCCGGGCTGGCCCCGGGCACGGGGGGCTGGGGCAGGGTGGGCACCCCCCGGGTGAGGGGGGGTCGGTCCTGGGGGAGGGCGGGGGCTGCAGGGGGACAGGGGTGGGCACTGACCAGCAGGGCTGGATCCAGACAGTCCCTAAATCCCTGCCAGAGGTGCTGCAGCAGCTCTGGAGGTGTGGGATGAGACAGACAATCCCAAAATCCCTGCCAGAGGTGCTGCAGCAGCTCTGGAGGCACAGGATGAGACAGACAATCCCAAAATCCCTGCCAGAGGTGCTGCAGCAGCTCTGGAGGCACAGGATGAGACAGACAATCCCAAAATCCCTGCGAGCAGCTCTGGAGGTG
>NW_020930428.1:0-309 GCF_003984885.1 Neopelma chrysocephalum | reverse complement strand
CTGTGTACAATGACATGTGTACAATGTGCTCTGTACAGTGTGCTGTGTACAATGTGCTCTGTACAGTGTGTTGTGTATAGTGTGCTGTGCACAGTGTGCTCTGTACAGTGTGCTGTGTACAGTGTGCTATGAACAATGTGCTGTGTACAGTGTGCTGTGTACAGTGTGTTCTGTACAGTGTGTTCTGTACAGTGTGCTGTGTACAGTGCGCTCTGTACAGTGTGCTATGAACAGTGTGCTGTGTACAGTGTGCTATGTACAGTGTGCTGTGTACAATGTGCTCTGTACAATGTGCTGTGTACAATGTGC
>NW_020930427.1:0-309 GCF_003984885.1 Neopelma chrysocephalum | reverse complement strand
CTGTGTACAATGACATGTGTACAATGTGCTCTGTACAGTGTGCTGTGTACAATGTGCTCTGTACAGTGTGTTGTGTATAGTGTGCTGTGCACAGTGTGCTCTGTACAGTGTGCTGTGTACAGTGTGCTATGAACAATGTGCTGTGTACAGTGTGCTGTGTACAGTGTGTTCTGTACAGTGTGTTCTGTACAGTGTGCTGTGTACAGTGCGCTCTGTACAGTGTGCTATGAACAGTGTGCTGTGTACAGTGTGCTATGTACAGTGTGCTGTGTACAATGTGCTCTGTACAATGTGCTGTGTACAATGTGC
>NW_020930426.1:0-309 GCF_003984885.1 Neopelma chrysocephalum | reverse complement strand
CTGTGTACAATGACATGTGTACAATGTGCTCTGTACAGTGTGCTGTGTACAATGTGCTCTGTACAGTGTGTTGTGTATAGTGTGCTGTGCACAGTGTGCTCTGTACAGTGTGCTGTGTACAGTGTGCTATGAACAATGTGCTGTGTACAGTGTGCTGTGTACAGTGTGTTCTGTACAGTGTGTTCTGTACAGTGTGCTGTGTACAGTGCGCTCTGTACAGTGTGCTATGAACAGTGTGCTGTGTACAGTGTGCTATGTACAGTGTGCTGTGTACAATGTGCTCTGTACAATGTGCTGTGTACAATGTGC
>NW_020930425.1:0-316 GCF_003984885.1 Neopelma chrysocephalum | reverse complement strand
TAAAATCTCCTTTTCCCTGCCCTGTTCTCCCAGTGTGTTCCACAGGAATAAGTGTTCCCTGACTGTGTGAGGAGTTGGGTTAATATTCCTGCTTTGGGGGTTTATTACTGGGAAAGAAAACAACTTTTTGAGGTGTTCAGTGTTAGTTCACACAACATTTGACCCGTGGCTGCAGAAAAATAGGTTTATTTAATTTTTTTAAGCAACACCCACAGATTTAGGTCAAAAGTGGGGTGTCAACACGTGGCAGTGAACTTGCAAAAATTCCTTTTTTTTCCTACTCTTCTCCCAGTGTGTTCAACAGGAATCAGTGCTC
>NW_020930424.1:0-1642 GCF_003984885.1 Neopelma chrysocephalum | reverse complement strand
CTCTCCACGCCTTATATCGTTCCCAGTCCGACATTTGGTTCTCCACATCTCCCCCTTCTTTGTTTAACGACACAACGTTGGCGTTGATGGATTTCAGGAACAGCTGGCGAAAGCAAACAAAAAGACAGGGCAAGCAAGTACACAAGGCAAAAAGACCACCCACAGAAATCAGAGCCATGATTAATATCTTTCTGAGCCAATTAGGGATCGAGGGGAATTTAAGCCAATCGAAGAGTCCGTCTAATCCCTCACTGTGGGATTGACGGATATCTTGAACTAAATTTTTTAATCGATCGATACTTTGGTGAATTGATTGCGCATGGTCTGAAAAATTCATGCAGCACATGCCTTTGAACTCCTGGCACCCATGTCCGTGTGCCAGGAGTAGGAAGTCGATGGCTGCACGATTCTGCAAACTAACTTCTTTTAATTTTTGAGTGTCTGCTAACAATCCCTCTATTGCTGTTGTTGTTGCATTGGCTTCCTTTGTGAGCCAGCAACCGAGGTGGGTGAGAAGGGATAGTGCATGAGCTGTTCCTATTCCTGAAAATGGGAAGGAAGCCCAGAAATTTTTTATGCGAGGCCAGATGTAAATGTGGGAATCGCAGTCCTCAGGGAATGGTAAGGGTGGTGGAGCGGTCCAAGAGGGTGGAACAAGGAGAGGAGGTGTCTTAGGAGCTGGTGCGGCAAGAGGTACTGGGGGTTTTGGAGGTGTAGGACGAGTGGTTTGTTTTGGGAGGACTGGGCGTTCGTATAGGACAAATGTTCTTTTGGTTCTGCTAATTTTTGACAAGGGAGAATTTGGAGTTTGGTCTTGTGGGGAGGAGGTTTGATCTGGTAACTGAAATTTGGCCGGATTGAAAAGGGCAAGTTTTCCTACTGTGCAAGGACCACCCTCTGGGTATGCAGGAATCCCCTGCCAAGCCCGATCCCCGCACAGGAGGAAAAACCCTTGGGGGAGTCTCCTCCATCTCGGTATTGTCTCCGTGGTTACCGCAGTGATAACAGAGTGGTTGCACCACGAGGAAGGAAGCTCGCGATAGATGGGCTTGTTAGCAGAGACATTGAAGGGGGTAAACAATTTGGGTTCTGTGTAGCGGTGAAATAGAATACAAGTGTTAGTGGGGACAGAACCAAAAAGATCAATTTCTTGGGGAGGATCAGGGGAAAGGTGGGTGCGAGAAACAGCCTGAGCAAGAGTAGCAGAAGTGAAAGGAAGAGGGTCTGTAATTCGGGTTAGTGGTAAGAACGTATTCCAATCATTAACTGTGGAAATAGGGACGCCTACCAAGCAGGTTTGGAAAGGGTTGCCAGCGCCTGACTGGGCCAGACACAAGGTGTCCGTTCCAGTGGCTTTGGCCAACGTTACCCACAGATTGTCGGTGGGTTGTTGCATCCAGTTCTTCAGGGGGAAAGATGTGGAGATGTCGGTGAGTCTTAGGGTGATGATGAAGAAGGCGGAGACGTAGATGGTCCACATGTTGCTTCTTGGTCTTGGTATATCTTTACCCGTATGGTTGGGACCCACTTCGGTCCTGTCACTCCTGAAATACATGCGTACCCTTTCCCCCATGTGATTAGGGAGAAAGGGCCCGTCCACAATTCTGTTATCGGATCTCTATACATGATTTTTGCTTTCTGA
>NW_020930423.1:0-5982 GCF_003984885.1 Neopelma chrysocephalum | reverse complement strand
TCCACAATTCTGTTATCGGATCTCTATACATGATTTTTGCTTTCTGATTATTTGGTACATCCTCTGATTTAAAATGTTTGTCTATGGGACTTCTGTCTGTGTGAGTTTCGTGTTCCTCTATTAAATTTAAAAAATTTAAGACGTACATGACTTTTTCCAATCTTTCTTGAGGAGTTAGGCCAATACTCCCCCTTTTTTGTTTATTAAGTAAATTTTTGATGTTTTGGTGGGCCCGCTCTACTATACCTTGTCCCGTGGGGTTGTGAGGAATTCCAGTGGTATGGTGAATTCCCCAATCATCAAAAAACTTTTTCGTGTCTGCTGATACATAGGATGGTCCATTATCAGTTTTAATTTGTTTGGGGACCCCCATCCTAGCAAAAGCAGACAAGAAGTGTTTTTTGACATCTCTGCTTTTTTCCCCAGAATGTGCGGTGGCTACGATCATTTTTGAAAATGTATCCACAGATACATGAACATATCTTAATTTGCCGAATTCTGGTACATGTGTAACATCTGATTGCCAGATTTCTAGCGCTGTCAGCCCCCTGGGATTTGTCCCCTCTGGAACCAGTGGGGCAATTTTTTGGCAATCAGGACATGCTTTTAGAATTTCTTTCGCTTGTGTTAATTTGAGGCCAAATTGTTTTTTCAGCGATCGCGCATTCTGGTGAAAAAATTCATGAGAAATTTTTGCTTGTTGGTAAAGATTTGGGGTGACAACCATACCTGCCAGATGGTCGGCGATCTGGTTCCCCTCAGCCACAGGACCTGGTAGAGTAGTATGGGACCTCGTGTGGACAATGTAGTATCTGAACTCTCTAATTTCTATTAGAAATAATAGTTTTTTCAACAGATTAGATAATTTTTCATTAGATACTTCTTTTAAATATGAATTTTCAATTCGTTTTACAATGCCCACAATGTATGCCGAATCTGAAATAATGTTAATGGGTTCTTTGTTAAAAATTTGGAAGGCGCGAACAACTGCTGATAATTCCATGATTTGTGGAGAACCTTGTACTCTGTGGATATCTTGGTGCCAATTATTCTTTTCTTTCCAAACGATTACTGCATTTCCGGTTCTCCCTGAGCCATCGGTAAAAATAGTTTTTGCATTTTTAATTGGTAGATCCGATTGCATAATTTTTAATTTTAAGGGGATTGGGATTAATCTCTGTAAAAATGGGCACGCCGGGATGTTAAATTTTATTTCTCCCGGGTAACCCCCGATGGCGATTTGAAAGTCAATGGAATTTTGCAGCAGTTGTTCCAGATGTTCAGAAGTCAGTGGGAGGTAGATGTAATTTGGTTTTTCCCCACTGAGTTCTAAACACCTGGTGCGGCCTTTGAAGATTAGCTTGCCAATCATTTCTGCTATGGTTATAATTGTTTTCGAGAATTGGTGAGGGAGGAACAACCACTCCCACAGACAGAAGTCCTTTTTGTCTGTTGTAAATTGTCCCAATAGGGCCAACGGTTGATTTCTTTCTTTAATGATGACTAGTGAGGATGGCAGTCCCTCCATCCTTCGATTTGATTGTCTCTCGGATATTTTGGTTTCAACGGTGGCAAGGGCTTTCCTGGCATCTGATGTCAAAAATCTGGGGGAGGACAGGTCTGCATCTCCTTTTAGAAGCTCGAACAGTGGGTGCAAATCACCGGTTGTGATCCCCAGCACAGGTCTGATCCAATTGATCGCTCCCAGTAATTTTTGGAGGTCGTTTAAAGTTCGGACTTTTTTGTCAATTTCAACTGATTGGGGTTTTATGGTTTTTGTATTGATTTGGAGTCCGAGGTACCTCCAAGGTGCTTCTCTCTGTACTTTTTCAGGGGATATTTCCAATCCATTTGAATTTAGGGCCGCAATTGTAGCGTCTAATGTTTGTCTGACTGATAATTTGGTTTTTGCGCAAATCAATACATCATCTATATAATGGAAGATGATTGATTGCGGAAATTTTTTCCTGATTGGTTCCAACACCTTCGCCACAAACATCTGACAAAGTGTTGGGGAATTTTTCATCCCCTGAGGAAGCACTTTCCACTGGAACCTGCGGTGGGGTTCACAAGCGTTGATGGCCGGGACTGAAAATGCGAATTTAGCCGAATCAGCCGGATTTAAATATATGTGAAAAAAGCAGTCCTTAATGTCAATTACCACTAGGGGCCATTCAGCAGGGAGCATAGATGGAGAAGGCATTCCCTGCTGGAGGGCTCCCATTGGTTCAAGGACTTCATTAACTTTGCGCAGGTCCTGGAGAAATCTCCAGGAACCTGAGGATTTTTTGATCACGAACACTGGAGTGTTCCAGGGACTGGTGGAAGGCTCCAAGTGTCCTTTAGCCAATTCTTGATTAACCAGATCATTTAGAATTTGCAGCTTTTGTTTGGGAAGGGGCCACTGATCTACCCAGACTGGTGTCTCTGTTTTCCAAACCAGTTTGGGCAGCTGCACTTGCTCAGTGACTCCTCCTAAAAATTTTCCTCTGTCCCAAGTGTCAGTTGCCACTGTTCCATGGCATCTCTTCCCCATAGTGTAATTGGTATGTTTAGTACATACGGTTGGAGAGATGCAGGTCTGCCCTCCGGCCCGTATACTGTTACTATTTCACGACTCCTGACAGGGCATTGGACTCCTCCCACACCGCTGACTCTGGTGTCCGTTGTGTGGGCTGGCCAACTATGTGGCCAGTCCTTGGAGGCGACGATGGTAACGTCCGCTCCCGTGTCCAAAAGTCCCTCTACCATCACTCTCTGTGGGTGCCTAGACAAGGGGAAATGAACACGACAGGTTATTAAGGGTCGCGAGGTCTTCACTGAGGTCGCCCAGTGGACTTCCGTCAGCGAGTCATCCCTCTGTTCTTCTTCCCATGACACCGCACAGAGAAGGTCATCAGTGGGGATCATTTTGGCCACCGGGAAGCGATCCTCCAGCTGTATGGGTGGGAGATGGACAGTCAGACAAATTGCAATGTTGGAACCAGTCAACCCTGTCAAGAGCGTGGGGACTACAAAGATGCCTCTTGCCACCGCTGAAAGATGAGAGACTATTAGGTACATCGTGTCTGGATTTACTTCGACAGATGGTGTGACTTTAACTATCTGCTCACATTGATTTAGAGAGGTTAATGGATGCGTGACAGAGAGGGTTATCCAATTCAGGGGAATACATTGGTTTTGGGGGGAAATGGGGTCTGCCGGAGGTTCTCCTTTTACGGGGTGACTGGGCGTGGTGTTTGGCGTAAGATGGAACGTAGTTGAGGGGTTGTTTGTGTCTTCGCGCCCCCCTGAGCGCTCTGCTCCCCGTTTCCCGAATGCTCGCAAGAGCATTGGCGTAAGTCGGGCAAGGAGCTGAAAGTGACCTTTCTTTTTATTCCAGGAGATTTCCTGGGGGGAAGGGGTTCACCATTGATGTTGGTCACCGACCTACAGGCCGAGGACCAGTGAAAACCCTTCCCACACCTCCGGCAGAGGGATTTGGGTAGATTGGTTAGGTTGGGTTCTGAGGTAGATTTAGGGCAGTGTTTCTTGAAATGGCCCTTCTGTCCGCAGTTAAAACATGTTTGGGGTCCAGTAAAGGCAGCAGCCAATAGGCGTGCTTTATGGGAGTTAGAGCCAATGTTTTTGCAGGCCTCGATCATTTCAACCAGAGAGGGATCTTTTAGCATTTTTAGTGCTTTCTGACAATCTTCATTTGCTTTTTCAATGACCAATTTATTGAATAGAATTTCTTGACTTTCTTTCTGATTAACTTGCCTTTTGATTGCTTCTTTTAATCTCGTGATAAAATCTATAAATGGTTCTTTTGGACCCTGATTGATTAGAGTGAAAGAGGGTGTCTGGACGTATGCATCCGCCACCCTCTTTACAGCCTCCAATGCCAATTCTTTGGAAATTTCTAGGAATTTGGGTTCAATTCTTGATTGATCCCCTCTGGTTGAATAGCTTCCCTCACCATAAAGCATGTCTATTGCCTGCTTTACTGGGATTCCCCTTCTTTCCATCTTTTCGTTTACATACGTCACAATCAATTTCTTCCATTCAGCCTCAAACACTGAGGACTGAATGGTTGTAAAAAGTCCATTAATTACGGCTCTTATGTCGTATGGAATTAATAGGTATGCTAGGAAGAAGGACTCCAGGAGACCGATCGTGTATGGCGCTCCCAAGCCGTACTCAACCATCGCTTTTTTGATATCTTTTAGCATGGGGTATGAAATCGGTCTCCACTCTGGAGCCTTTCCTTCTTCCAAAAATATCGGAAAAGCTTTAAGAAATTCAGTGTCATTGGCCTGAGCTGCTTCCTCCCTGAAAGGTTTCCAGATGTTAGGCATCTCGTTTCGCCTTTCAGGGGAGCACTGGGTATGGTCTGTGTCATTGTCAGTGTCGTTGTCTTGGTAGCGGCAGGCAGGGTAGGCCTTGGTGTTGTGGGCCCTATGGGCGCGGCCATGTTGCCGGAAGCCGGCTCTGGCCTTTGGCCTGGCCCCGCCCCTCGCCCCCCTTTCACCCCCGGAAGATGGCCTCTCAGGGGAGGAGGCGGAACTGGAGGGAGTGGACGAGCACGTGGGTGACTCAGGGGAGGGGTCTCTGACGCGCGCAGGAGGAGGTGGAGGTGGTCTGGAGGGTGGTACTACAAGGGCCCGCCCCCTCTTTTCCCGCGCTGATGGTTCCCGCGGTGACTCTTCCCGCCTCCGCTCCGCGCGTCTCTTGTCCCCCTTCTCCTTGCCACCATTTTGTGCTCGTCGTGATGGCCTCTTCTCCCTCCCGCCATCTTGTGTGTGCCGCGATGAGTGTGACGCAGTTGGTTTTTCTTGGATTGTGGCTGGTACATGGAGGCTGCTGTTCTCGTTCATCATCTGGTGCTGTAGCACCATCAGAACTAGCCTCCAGGCAATGAGCGCCTCTTTTGCCGTTCGGTCCCCCCTTTCATTATCACGCCACAGGCTGTAACCGATTACCTGCCACTCTTCGGCAGTGGTGTTATCAGTTAATTTATGGCTCTTTTTATCTAGCCATTTGGCGAGTGCTTTGGCAGATTTTTTATCTAGGGGGTGACCATGTTCGATAATAAAGTCTTTGAGGCGTCTATACACAAATTTCTGGGAGGTGGACAATGTGAGTCCCATCTCGATGTTACTAAGATCCTCCCTTTTCTGTTTTGTGTGTTGGGGTGTTGGTGTTGGGGTGGGTGAGGAATGTCCCCAGCTGCTCACCTTCTCCGGTGTGTCGACCCGTGCAGCTCTGCAGCCCACAGTCGTCCGTCCAGCTGGGGGGACCGGCGGGACGATCACCTCTCCCGGCGATGTCTGAGCCCAAGTGGAGACACAGGAGTTCTCTCAATATGAGAGACCTTCAACTGTGCCCCACGTTGGGCGCCACTTGCCACGGCCCGTGGGGTAAAGGGAATTGGGACGCGGCACTGCGAATAAGGGTCCGGACACAGGTGAAGGTTGGTGAAGCAATGCCAATTTATTAAGGGAGAGCAGGGACTTAAATAGGGTAGGTCTGAGGGGAGGATTCAGAACTGGGGAGGAGCATGGGACTGACAGCTCAGGGAGAGTGAGGATTGGGGGACAAGGGAGAGGTAGGTGTAACCCTGGAGTATCTAGGGGAAAGGGCCAATGGGAGCTCACTCTGCACTGCGGCAAACCTCAGCCAATCAGTGGCAGAGGAGCAGGAAAGCAGGGGAGAACAGGGGAGTAAACAACTTTAGGCGGGAAAGTCTGAGGGAGAAGAAGGGCTAACATGGAGGTATATTAAAATTTCATGAAAAACCAGTGACAAACAGGGGTACAACAGTAAGAACAAATAACACAATATAACTGGGGGAATTAACAGTCAGTTCGTGGTGAGAAGTCCATTCCGTGTATTCAAAGTTCGTGGTCCATCTAGTTTATTCAGAGTTCATGGTTCACTCAGTTTCCATAAAGCTCTCTCCACGCCTTATATCGTTCCCAGTCCGACATTTGGTTCTCCACA
>NW_020930422.1:0-407 GCF_003984885.1 Neopelma chrysocephalum | reverse complement strand
AGACATTGGAAGGGGCTGCCCAGGGAGGTGTCCAAGGAAGGTCTGGAAGTTCAGGACATCAGGAGGAATTTCCTCATGGAAAGGGTTGTTAAATGTTAGAAGGAGCTGCCCAGGGGGGTTTGGATTCCCCATCCCTGGAGGTGTCCAAGGAAGGTCTGGACATTCGGGACATCAGGAGGAATTTCCTCATGGAAAAGGTTGTTAAACACTGGAAGGGGCTGCCCAGGGAGGTGGTGGAATCCCCATCCCTGGAGGTGTCCAAGGAATGTCTGGAGATGTCCAAGAAATGTCTGGAGGTATCCAAGGAAGGTCTGGAGGTTCAGGACATCAGGAGGAATTTCCTCATGGAAAGGGGTTGTTAGACATTGGAAGGGGCTGCCCAGGGAGGTGTCCAAGGAAGGTCTGGA
>NW_020930421.1:0-407 GCF_003984885.1 Neopelma chrysocephalum | reverse complement strand
AGACATTGGAAGGGGCTGCCCAGGGAGGTGTCCAAGGAAGGTCTGGAAGTTCAGGACATCAGGAGGAATTTCCTCATGGAAAGGGTTGTTAAATGTTAGAAGGAGCTGCCCAGGGGGGTTTGGATTCCCCATCCCTGGAGGTGTCCAAGGAAGGTCTGGACATTCGGGACATCAGGAGGAATTTCCTCATGGAAAAGGTTGTTAAACACTGGAAGGGGCTGCCCAGGGAGGTGGTGGAATCCCCATCCCTGGAGGTGTCCAAGGAATGTCTGGAGATGTCCAAGAAATGTCTGGAGGTATCCAAGGAAGGTCTGGAGGTTCAGGACATCAGGAGGAATTTCCTCATGGAAAGGGGTTGTTAGACATTGGAAGGGGCTGCCCAGGGAGGTGTCCAAGGAAGGTCTGGA
>NW_020930420.1:0-462 GCF_003984885.1 Neopelma chrysocephalum | reverse complement strand
TGTGGGGTCTCACAGTACTTAGGGACAGTTTGTGGGGTCTCACAGTAATTGGGGACAGTTTGTGGGGTCTCAGTAATTAGGGGACAGTTTATGGGGTCTCAGTAATTAGGGGACAGTTTATGGGGTCTCCCAGTAATTAGGGACCGTTTATCCATGGGATCCATGTTTCCAGGAGCGGCAGATCCAGCTGATCCGGGAGCTGCTCATGTGTGATTCCTCGGGCAGCATCCAGCTCAGCGAGGAGCAGAAATCTGTCCTGGCCTTCCTCAACAGGCCCAAGGTCTCTGTGGGGGGCTCAGGCAGCAAAAGGTAGGAAAAAACACCTTTTTTCCTCAAGTTTCAGGTCTCAATTCGGCCTCTGCGCCACCTTCCAACAGCTTTAGGTTTGAAATACGACTCTTGGGACTCACTGAGATTGTTCTGGAACTCAAAGCCAAACTGATACAAATTTCCTCCTGATTT
>NW_020930419.1:0-997 GCF_003984885.1 Neopelma chrysocephalum | reverse complement strand
ATTTGGGGGTGTTTGTGTGGGATTTGGGGGTGTTTGTGTGGGATTTGTGGATATTTGTGTGGGATTCACCTCTGTGTTCCCCCAGGACTGGGATTCCTCGGTGGTGAAAGCTGTCAGGCTGAAGAGGAGGGAGAAGAGGGTGAGTTTGTCCCCCCTGGCAGCCACAGTGCCACCATCTGTCACCTCCCTTGCTCTCTTTTTGTGTGCGTGGACTTTGTTCTCTTATTTTTTTACTTCTCCTTCCTTAGGTTGGGCTTCTTTTTTTTCCCAGTTGAATTATAAACCTGATTAGGAAAAGTTTATTGTCTTATTTTTTTTCTTAGGCTGGTTCTTTTTTTTCTGAGTTTTATTATAAACCTGACTGGGAAAATTACTTTAAAAATCACTTAAAAAATCAGTGTTTTTGAGGCCTCCTGATTCCTCCTGGCAGCTTCAGGGTTGTGCTGCACACACCACAAGTTCATTAACTGTTCAATCCTAATTACCCTGGACTAGTATAACACCAGGTTAAGAGCTTTTTCCAAGGAGGTCCTGTCTCTTTTCAGCGCTCCTCCAGGCAGTTCACTGAAGGCCCACCAGGCCCTCAGAAGAAATCCAGATCCATCAGCAGCACAGCAGACCAGGTATGGAGATCCCAACCAGGTCTGGGTGTTCTTGACCCTCCTGTCACTGTTCCTGTCACTGTTCCTGTCCCCAACACCCTGTTTGTCACCCCAGGCCAACGAATCCATAGTTGCAAAGACAACTGTGACGGTGCCCAACGATGGAGGCCCCATCGAGGCCGTTTCCACCATCCAGACCCTGCCCTTCCCTCGCAGGAGCCGCAGGAAGAGCGGTGGGTGTCACACCCCTGCCCTCACCCCTGCACCACAGACCCCCCTAAAACCTCAGTCACCCCCTCCCAGCACCTGGGAGCTGCTGGTGGTTCGTAATTCCCGCGTTTCCGTGGGTTTTCCAGGTCCTCTGCAGGCCTGGAACAGCGAGTCCAGCGTGGGCA
>NW_020930418.1:0-2188 GCF_003984885.1 Neopelma chrysocephalum | reverse complement strand
AGACATTGGAAGGGGCTGCCCAGGGAGGTGTCCAAGGAAGGTCTGGACATTTGGGACATCAGGAGGAATTTCCTCATGGAAAGGGTTGTTAAACACTAAAAGGGAAGTGGTGGATTCCCCATCCCTGGAGGTATCCAAGGAAGGTCTGGAGGTATCCAAGGAAGGTCTGGAGGTATCCAAGGAAGGTCTGGAGGCCTCCAAGGAATGTCTGGAGGTGGCACTGGGTGCTCTGGGCCGGGGGACAAGGTGGGGATGAACCACGAGTTGAACTCTGTGATCCCGGAGGGCTTTTCCAACCCCAAGGATCCCGGGATTCAGCCCGGGCAGCTCAAGCTGGGCCTGTTCTCCTTGCAGAGTTCCTCCAGCTGGCCAAGAACTTCGAGGAGCACCGGAGGAAATGGCAGAAGACGGAGCAGGAGCTGGGCAGGTACAAGGAGCTGCTGATGAAAACCGAGGCCGAGCGAAGCGCCCTGGATGTGAAGCTCAAACACGCCCGAAATCAAGTGGATGTGGAGATCAAACGCAGGCAAAGGGCTGAGCTGGACTGTGAGAAGTTGGTGAGTGATTCCTCTGTCACCCCTCAGCTTTGAGAGCGTGGGGACAAGGTGGTTAAACCTTGGGAATAACAGGAAATAAGGGAGGAAGAGGGAAAAAACCAGCGAGGAATTGGCTTGATGTGGGGAAGGAGAGTGGCTGCTCCTGGAGCTGAGCTGCCTTTACCTGTCTAGAGCCATTTACAGTCTGCTGACAGGAGTCCTGAGAGATTATCTCTGCCTTGTCCAGTATTGAATATGCAAATATGACACAAAATGTAATTCTGCTGGCTGAAATAGCTAAGTAATCATTTATCAGTTTATTTAACTGATAATCCAGTTACTATACGAGAAGGTCATGAAGCAGGTCCATCCTCTCTCTTATAAAATTCCAGAAGTAACTGGTGGGAAGCTTCAGGAACAGCTTTGCTCTGGCACCAGGTTGTGCCTTCAAGCTGAGCTCTAATGTAGAGATCTGCTGCAAAGCCTTTGCCTCGTTTGCATTGGCAAAACTTCCAAAAAAAAAAATTTCAAGTCTTCCAATCACATCAAAAGAGTTTTTTTATTTTCATTTGCTCTCCCCTTTCCTCGCTGTTCCCCCAAAGAGAACTTAAATGGTCTCTCCTGGAAAGGCACCTCATTCTTTACCAAACTTCAGCTGGGGTCTCACAGTAATTAGGGACAGTTTGTGGGGTCTCACAGTATTAGGGACAGTTTGTGGGGTCTCACAGTAATTGGGGACAGTTTATGGGGTCTCACAGTAATTAGGGACAGTTTGTGGGGTCTCACAGTAATTGGGGACAGTTTATGGGGTCTCACAGTAATTGGGGACAGTTTGTGGGTCTCACAGTAATTGGGGACAGTTTATGGGGTCTCACAGTAATTGGGGACAGTTTGTGGGGTCTCACAGTAATTGGGGACAGTTTGTGGGGTCTCACAGTATTGGGGACAGTTTGTGGGGTCTCACAGTATTAGGGACAGTTTGTGGGGTCTCACAGTATTAGGGACAGTTTGTGGGGTCTCACAGTGTTAGGGACAGTTTGTGGGGTCTCACAGTACTTAGGGACAGTTTGTGGGGTCTCACAGTAATTAGGGACAGTTTGTGGGGTCTCACAGTAATTAGGGACAGTTTGTGGGGTCTCACAGTATTAGGGACAGTTTATGGGGTCTCACAGTAATTAGGGACAGTTTGTGGGGTCTCACAGTAATTAAGGGACAGTTTGTGGGGTCTCACAGTACTTAGGGACAGTTTATGGGGTCTCACAGTAATTAGGGGACAGTTTATGGGGTCTCAGTAATTAGGGGACAGTTTATGGGGTCTCCCAGTAATTAGGGACCGTTTATCCATGGGATCCACGTTTCCAGGAGCGGCAGATCCAGCTGATCCGGGAGCTGCTCATGTGTGATTCCTCGGGCAGCATCCAGCTCAGCGAGGAGCAGAAATCTGTCCTGGCCTTCCTCAACAGGCCCAAGGTCTCTGTGGGGGGCTCAGGCAGCAAAAGGTAGGAAAAAACACCTTTTTTCCTCAAGTTTCAGGTCTCAATTCGGCCTCTGCGCCACCTTCCAACAGCTTTAGGTTTGAAATACGACTCTTGGGACTCACTGAGATTGTTCTGGAACTCAAAGCCAAACTGATACAAATTTCCTCCTGATTT
>NW_020930417.1:0-425 GCF_003984885.1 Neopelma chrysocephalum | reverse complement strand
TTGTGGGGTCTCACAGTATTAGGGACAGTTTGTGGGGTCTCACAGTAATTGGGGACAGTTTGTGGGGTCTCACAGTAATTGGGGACAGTTTGTGGGGTCTCACAGTAATTAGGGACAGTTTATGGGGTCTCACAGTATTAGGGACAGTTTGTGGGGTCTCTCAGTAATTGGGGACAGTTTGTGGGGTCTCACAGTAATTGGGGACAGTTTGTGGGGTCTCACAGTAATTGGGGACAGTTTATGGGGTCTCACAGTAACTGGGGACAGTTTGTGGGGTCTCACAGTATTAGGGACAGTTTATGGGGTCTCACAGTAATTAGGGACCGTTTGTGGGGTCTCACAGTAATTGGGGACAGTTTGTGGGGTCTCACAGTATTGGGGACAGTTTGTGGGGTCTCACAGTACTTAGGGACAGTTTGTGGGGT
>NW_020930416.1:0-1237 GCF_003984885.1 Neopelma chrysocephalum | reverse complement strand
AGACATTGGAAGGGGCTGCCCAGGGAGGTGTCCAAGGAAGGTCTGGACATTTGGGACATCAGGAGGAATTTCCTCATGGAAAGGGTTATTAAATATTGGAAGGGGCTGCTCAGGGAGGTTTGGATTCCCCACCCCTAGAGGTATCCAAGGAATGTCTGGAGGTGTCCAAGGATTGTCTGGAGGTGGCAGTGGGTGCTCTGGGCCGGGGGACAAGGTGGGGATGAACCATGAGTTGAACTCGGTGATCCCGGAGGGCTTTTCCAACCCCGAGGATCCCGGGATTCAGCCCGGGCAGCTCAAGCTGGGCCTGTTCTCCTTGCAGAGTTCCTCCAGCTGGCCAAGAACTTCGAGGAGCACCGGAGGAAATGGCAGAAGACGGAGCAGGAGCTGGGCAGGTACAAGGAGCTGCTGATGAAAACCGAGGCCGAGCGAAGCGCCCTGGACGTGAAGCTCAAACACGCCCGAAATCAAGTGGATGTGGAGATCAAACGCAGGCAAAGGGCTGAGCTGGACTGTGAGAAGCTGGTGAGTGATTCCTCTGTTACCCCCTGGCTTTGAGAGCGTGGGGACAAGGTGGTTAAACCTTGGGAATAACGGGAAATAAGGGAGGAAGAGGGAAAAAACCAGCGAGGAATTGGCTTGATGTGGGGAAGGAGAGTGGCTGCTCCTGGAGCTGAGCTGCCTTTACCTGTCTAGAGCCATTTACAGTCTGCTGACAGGAGTCCTGAGAGATTATCTCTGCCTTGTCCAGTATTGAATATGCAAATATGACACAAAATGTAATTCTGCTGGCTGAAATAGCTAAGTAATCATTTATCAGTTTATTTAACTGATAATCCAGTTACTATACGAGAAGGTCATGAAGCAGGTCCATCCTCTCTCTTATAAAATTCCAGAAGTAACTGGTGGGAAGCTTCAGGAACAGCTTTGCTCTGGCACCAGGTTGTGCCTTCAAGCTGAGCTCTAATGTAGAGATCTGCTGCAAAGCCTTTGCCTCGTTTGCATTGGCAAAACTTCCAAAAAAAAAAATTTCAAGTCTTCCAATCACATCAAAAGAGTTTTTTTATTTTCATTTGCTCTCCCCTTTCCTCGCTGTTCCCCCAAAGAGAACTTAAATGGTCTGTCCTGGAAAGGCACCTCATTCTTTACCAAACTTCAGCTGGGGTCTCACAGTAATTAGGGACAGTTTATGGGGTCTCACAGTATTAGGGACAGTTTGTGGGGTCTCACAGTATTA
>NW_020930415.1:0-1383 GCF_003984885.1 Neopelma chrysocephalum | reverse complement strand
GGGTTTTTGTTCTGGAACTCAAAGCCAAACTGATACAAATTTCCTCCCAATTCCTGGTTTTTGTTCTGGAACTCAAAACCAAACTGATACAAATTTCCTCCTGATTTTTGGGGTTTTTGGTCTGGAACTCAAAGCCAAACTGATACAAATTTCCTCCCAATTTTTGGGTGTTTTTCAGGCTGTCCACAATAGATGAATCCGGCTCCATCCTGTCAGACATCAGCTTTGACAAGACCGAGGACTCACTGGTAATAATGTCACTGAAGTTCTGTGTGGGATTTGGGGGTGTCTGTGTGGGATTTATGGGTGTCTGTGTGGGATTTGTGGGTTTTTGTGTGGGATTCACCTCTGTGTTCCCCCAGGACTGGGATTCCTCGGTGGTGAAAGCTGTCAGGCTGAAGAGGAGGGAGAAGAGGGTGAGTTTGTCCCCCCTGGCAGCCACAGTGCCACCATCTGTTGTCTTATTTTTTTTACTTCTCCTTCCTTAGGTTGGGTTTCTTTTTTTCCTGAGTTAAATTATAAACCTGATTAGGAAAAGTTTATTGTCTTATTTTTTTTCTTAGGTTGGGTTTCTTTTTTTTCTGAGTTAAATTATAAACCTGGTTAGGAAAAGTTTGTCTTATTTTTTTTCTTAGGCTGGGTTTTTTTTTCCCAGTTAAATTATAAACCTGATTAGGAAAAGTTTATTGTCTTATTTTTTTTCTTAGGCTGGTTCTTTTTTTTCCTGAGTTTTATTATAAACCTGACTGGGAAAATTACTTTAAAAATTACTTTAAAAATCAGCATTTTTGAGGCCTCCTGATTCTTCCTGGCAGCTTCAGGGTTGTGCTGCACACACCACAAGTTCATTAACTGTTCAATCCTAATTACCCTGGACTAGTATAACACCAGGTTAAGAGCTTTTTCCAAGGAGGTCCTGTCTCTTTTCAGCGCTCCTCCAGGCAGTTCACTGAAGGCCCACCAGGCCCTCAGAAGAAATCCAGATCCATCAGCAGCACAGCAGACCAGGTATGGAGATCCCAACCAGGTCTGGGTGTTCTTGACCCTCCTGTCACTGTTCCTGTCACTGTTCCTGTCCCCAACACCCTGTTTGTCACCCCAGGCCAACGAATCCATAGTTGCAAAGACAACTGTGACGGTGCCCAACGATGGAGGCCCCATCGAGGCCGTTTCCACCATCCAGACCGTGCCCTTCCCTCGCAGGAGCCGCAGGAAGAGCGGTGGGTGTCACACCCCTGCCCTCACCCCTGCACCACAGACCCCCCTAAAACCTCAGTCACCCCCTCCCAGCACCTGGGAGCTGCTGGTGGTTCGTAATTCCCGCGTTTCCATGGGTTTTTCCAGGTCCTCTGCAGGCCTGGAACAGCGAGTCCAGCGTGGGCA
>NW_020930414.1:0-3379 GCF_003984885.1 Neopelma chrysocephalum | reverse complement strand
GCTGCGAGGATTTAATTACTCTCAGCCTCCAACTTCCACAGAAAATCGGGTTTTTTGGGTGATTTTTCGTGCCATGAGGTCAAATATCAAGGTCAAATATCAAGGTCAGTTGACTTGGAGGACGAGCAGCGTCTCTTCAGCGCCTCAATTCCCCCGTAAAATGTGGATAATTTTATCCCTCTTCCTCATTAATGCTTATTCTCCCGAAGATCTCGAGGCTCTTTACAATCTATTATGAATTAATTGTTATTGATTAAGTTAAAACAAACCATATATACCCTAAAATAAAGCAAAGCAGCTGGATGATGGGAGCAATCTGCTTTATGAACCCCCTTCTCTTGGAGCATTTAGTTCCGCTTTCTAATTGCTAATATCCATCCTTCAATTACCCCGCTGTTTTGTTTCAGATATAAAAGATTGCGGCGCCTTGTTATTTTATGATTATGTGAGTTTTCCCTTCGTGGGATTGTTGGGTTTGGGGTTGATATATTTGCATATTAAAAAGCCTGTGTAGGGGAAATTCGGCTTGAAATGGGTTTTGCCCTTGGCACGGGGGGCCGGCTGGTGCTCAAATCAACATTTAAAGACAAAAATCCGTACACAAATCAACATTTAAAGACAAAAATCCATCAGATTTCTGAAATGGCAACACTTAAACAGCTTCACGGGGATGTTCAACACTCATGGGCTGCATCCAGCCCCGTGCACAACCAGTGCGGGGGAATCAGGCTTTGCTTAAAATAACAACACGGCGGGGCCTGAGGACAGTGTTTAATCTCTAAAACAGCCCAAAAGAGCCCCAATGTTTGCGCAGGGACCCCCCAAAAAGGAGCCGACCCGTGTTTTTTGGGGCCCTGGGCCTTGTTGGCGTCCCCGGCCCGCGCCGTTGCCAAGCAACGCGCGCTGCCCGCAGTAAAGATGGCGCCCGCCGCCTTCAGCGGGCGAAGCGTCGGCGCCTGCGCCGGGGGACGCGCCGCGCCCTCAGCAAACATGGCGCCGGCTCGGCTTCAGGAGCGCGGGGCTTGCGCGGCCAATCAGAGGCCGGGGTGGTGCCGGGCCGCGCGGGGATTGGCTGGCGGCGGGGGATTCAAACCGGAGGGCGCGGGGCGGTTGGGGTGGGGAGCGCGGCCGGAGCGGCGGCGGGGCCGCGGCCCGGGTGAGACAGCGGGGACGGGACTGAGGGGAACCGGGGGGACCTGGGGGTGATGAGGAGAACCGGAGGTTGGGGGTTGAGGGGATCTGAGTGGGATGAGGGGAACCGGGGGGACTGAGGAGACCTGGGCGGGGCCGCGGCCAAGGTGAGACAGCGGGGACGGGGCTGGGGGGTGCTGAGGGGAACCAGGGGGACTGAGGGGACCTGGGCGGGGCTGAGGAGAACTGAGGGGAACCGGGAGGGCTGAGGGGAACTGCGGGTTGGGGTCTGAGGGGATCTGGAGGGGCTGAGGAGATCCGGGGGTGCTGAGGGGATCTGGGGGTGGCTGAGGAGAACCGAGGGTTGGGGGCTGAGGGGGACCGGGGGGACTGAGGAGACCCGAGGGGCACCCGGGAAGGCCTGAGGGGATCCCTCCCCGGATCCCCTTCCCGGGGGTCTCCCAGGCCCGGTGGGCGCTGTGAGGGCCGGGCTGGTTCCCTCACACCCCCCCAGCCTCGGGGGGGGGGCCTGTGATGGTAGTGCCAGTAATTAAGACGCTCCTAATCACCTCAAGGTAATTAAGGAACACCTCGCTACGAGGGCAGAGCTTTTCCACACCGTTTAACACAGAAAGTGCCGAGGTGTCTGTACCTGTTAAATCAGGTACCTCAAAGCTTTCTGTGCCCTCCTGGCACCTCTCCCAGCCCTTCCAGCACCAGCCCCGTGTGCCCCCAACCTCCTCCTCTCGCACGAGGTAAAATCATTTCTGTCTTGCTGAGCTGGAGACTTTCCCCCTCCGCTGCTCCTGTTTGTTGCTGCTGTTTTTGAGGGGAAAATTGTGCTGACTTGGCCGAATTTTAACAGCTATTTGCGGGGAGGAGCTGCAGCTTGAAAACGGCAGCTAAATTTAAAACCGTATTAAAATTCCCCCAGAACGCCGCTCCTATTTTTATCTTTTTGAAAAAACCTGCGAGTTTTTCAGCCTTTTTTTGCGTGGCCTACATAGTGGCAAATTATTTGTGGGCAGGGTTGTGTTCTGCGACCTCCCAGAGGGGAGAAGGGTTTGGGATCCCTCGGGTTCTGAACCTGGTGGACACTGGGAGCACTGAGATGGGCAGATCTGCCTCATTCCCTGGCTTTGTTATCCATAAAATCTGGAGGACTGTGGATCTTCATTCCCTATGAAAAAAAAATTAGATGTATTTACCCCCACAAAAAAAAAATTAGATGTATTTACCCCCACAAAACACTGTTTTTTTTGCTCGTGCAGCTTCTAAAACTCTCCAAAACCACTAAAAATCGGCGGTTCTGAGGTTTTCCCTCGGGCTGGGGGTGTGTTTTGTGTTAGTAGAGTTTGTTTAGCTGTGGGGTTTTTATTTTTGGCAGGAGGATGGAGAGTGCCGTGGTGAACCTGCGGGGTCTGTACGATCAGCTGGTGCGCCAGGCTGAGGTCCTGAGCGACGGCAACGAATTCCGTGAGTTTTGTCGCCGAGGAACCTCCGGAGGGCGCTCAAAACACTCAGATTTAGTGGTTTTTTTCCCGTTGCTGAGGAAAAAAAAAAGTCCCGGGTGGAACTTTTATCTGGGCTTTGTGCGGGGAGGGGGGGGTCTGGTGTTCCAGCTCTTCTGCCAGGAAGGGTTGGGGCTGGAAAATGGGATTGCTCAGGGACTGTGGGGAGGGTTATGGAGGTCCAGGACATCAGGAGGAATTTCCTCATGGAAAGGGTTGTTAAACACTGGAAGGGGCTGCCCAGGGAGGTGGTGGATTCCCCATCCCTGGAGGTGTCCAAGGAAGGTCTGGAGGTTCAGGACATGAGGAGGAATTTCCTCATGGAAAGGGTTGTTAAATATTAGAAGGAGCTGCTCAGGGAGGTTTGGATTCCCCATTTCTGGAGGTGTCCAAGGAAGGTCTGGACTGGAGGTCCAGGACATCAGGAGGAATTTCCTCATGGAAAGGGTTGTTAAACACTGGAGAGAAGTGGTGGATTCCCCATCCCTGGAGGTGTCCAAGGAAGGTCTGGACGTCCAGGACGTCAGGAGGAATTTCCTCATGGAAAAGGTTGTTAAACATTAGAAGGAGCTGCCCAGGGAGATTTGGATTCCCCATCCCTGGAGGTGTCCAAGGAATGTCTGGAGGTGTCCAAGGAAGGTCTGGAGGTCCAGGACATCAGGAGGAATTTCCTCATGGAAAGGGGTTGTTAGACATTGGAAGGGGCTGCCCAGGGAGGTGTCCAAGGAAGGTCTGGA